>NC_025704.1:26235324-26267289 GCF_000633955.1 Camelina sativa | reverse complement strand
ATTGATGTTACAACACACACAAATATAATTATCTCCCTTCACATTCTCTTTCTTCTTTTTATTCTGCAATTCGCGACTGGAGAAGTTAATTTCGTTGCAGGGTAAAGTAACCAATTTTTTTCCCTTATTCGATTACCATCTTGGATTCTAGTTGATTTCGCGATTCTCGGGATTTGTGTTTTTTTTTTTCCTTCTCCACCATTAATTGAATGTGTCAACGAAATTTCCAACCGTTCTGTTAATTTCTCTAAAAACCCCTTGGATCTGTTTTTTTCCGGAGCAATTACTAATTTTCTACGTATCATTTCGTGTATATGTTTGATAGCTCAGTTGATTTCTTTGATTGCATAATTGTAATTTATTAATATTATTTTATGAAAAAAATGTCTTAAGAATCTTGAACTTATCAAAAATGTTGAAAAAAACATGAATTTGTGGTAGATTAAATAGATAACTTTAGTTGACTTTGTAACGATTAACTTTTATTCACTTGGTGGTAACGATTAACTTTTATTGACTTGACAAAAAAAAACACGTCCTCAAATCAACTGAAAAATAAAGTCAACGTTAACTAAACATTGTCGTATTGTATTTTTTTTTCAATTCACAAAACTTGGATTCGAAGCCATCACCAATGAAGACAACAGCAAATTACTAGCACAGTTGTGATTCCGCTTTCATGTATTGGATTGAGCTTTCTCACTCTTTTTATGCCTTTTTCTTGTCGGCAGCTTCTGTTCCAGTTGTCTCTGCAGATCTGAATGAAAGAGGTAGATATCATTAACGCGAGGTGTAGGATACCAGGCCGAAACCTTTGGACTAGCGAACTTCATTGATGTTTTTACACACACAAATATAATTATCTCCCTTCACTTTCTCTTTCTTCTTTTTATTCTGCAATTCGCGACTGGAGAAGTTAATTTCGTTCCAGGGTAAAGTAACCAATTTTTTTTCCCCTTGTTCGATTACCATCTNAGCACGTCCTCAAATCAACTGAAAAATAAAGTCAACGTTAACTAAACGTGTCGTATTGTATTTTTTTCAATTCACAAAACTTGGATTCGAAGACATCACCGATGAAGACAACAACAAATTACTCAACCTTTGGAATAGCGAACTACATTGATGCTTTTACATACACAAATATAATTATCTCCCTTCACTTTCTCGTTCTTCTTTTTATTCTGCAATTCGCGACTGGAGAAGTTAATTTCCTTGCAGGGTAAAGTAACCAATTTTTTTTCCCCTTGCTCGATTACCATCTTGGATTCTCGTTGATTTCGCGACTCTCGGGATTTGTGTTTTTTTTTTCCTTCTCCACCATCAATTGAATGTGTATTATCTCCCTTCACTTTCTCGTTCTTCTTTTTATTCTGCAATTCGCGACTGGAGAAGTTAATTTCCTTGCAGGGTAAAGTAACCAATTTTTTTTCCCCTTGCTCGATTACCATCTTGGATTCTCGTTGATTTCGCGACTCTCGGGATTTGTGTTTTTTTTTTCCTTCTCCACCATCAATTGAATGTGTATTATCTCCCTTCACTTTCTCGTTCTTCTTTTTATTCTGCAATTCGCGACTGGAGAAGTTAATTTCCTTGCAGGGTAAAGTAACCAATTTTTTTTCCCCTTGCTCGATTACCATCTTGGATTCTCGTTGATTTCGCGACTCTCGGGATTTGTGTTTTTTTTTTCCTTCTCCACCATCAATTGAATGTGTATTATCTCCCTTCACTTTCTCGTTCTTCTTTTTATTCTGCAATTCGCGACTGGAGAAGTTAATTTCCTTGCAGGGTAAAGTAACCAATTTTTTTTCCCCTTGCTCGATTACCATCTTGGATTCTCGTTGATTTCGCGACTCTCGGGATTTGTGTTTTTTTTTTCCTTCTCCACCATCAATTGAATGTGTATTATCTCCCTTCACTTTCTCGTTCTTCTTTTTATTCTGCAATTCGCGACTGGAGAAGTTAATTTCCTTGCAGGGTAAAGTAACCAATTTTTTTTCCCCTTGCTCGATTACCATCTTGGATTCTCGTTGATTTCGCGACTCTCGGGATTTGTGTTTTTTTTTTCCTTCTCCACCATCAATTGAATGTGTATTATCTCCCTTCACTTTCTCGTTCTTCTTTTTATTCTGCAATTCGCGACTGGAGAAGTTAATTTCCTTGCAGGGTAAAGTAACCAATTTTTTTTCCCCTTGCTCGATTACCATCTTGGATTCTCGTTGATTTCGCGACTCTCGGGATTTGTGTTTTTTTTTTCCTTCTCCACCATCAATTGAATGTGTATTATCTCCCTTCACTTTCTCGTTCTTCTTTTTATTCTGCAATTCGCGACTGGAGAAGTTAATTTCCTTGCAGGGTAAAGTAACCAATTTTTTTTCCCCTTGCTCGATTACCATCTTGGATTCTCGTTGATTTCGCGACTCTCGGGATTTGTGTTTTTTTTTTCCTTCTCCACCATCAATTGAATGTGTATTATCTCCCTTCACTTTCTCGTTCTTCTTTTTATTCTGCAATTCGCGACTGGAGAAGTTAATTTCCTTGCAGGGTAAAGTAACCAATTTTTTTTCCCCTTGCTCGATTACCATCTTGGATTCTCGTTGATTTCGCGACTCTCGGGATTTGTGTTTTTTTTTTCCTTCTCCACCATCAATTGAATGTGTATTATCTCCCTTCACTTTCTCGTTCTTCTTTTTATTCTGCAATTCGCGACTGGAGAAGTTAATTTCCTTGCAGGGTAAAGTAACCAATTTTTTTTCCCCTTGCTCGATTACCATCTTGGATTCTCGTTGATTTCGCGACTCTCGGGATTTGTGTTTTTTTTTTCCTTCTCCACCATCAATTGAATGTGTATTATCTCCCTTCACTTTCTCGTTCTTCTTTTTATTCTGCAATTCGCGACTGGAGAAGTTAATTTCCTTGCAGGGTAAAGTAACCAATTTTTTTTCCCCTTGCTCGATTACCATCTTGGATTCTCGTTGATTTCGCGACTCTCGGGATTTGTGTTTTTTTTTTCCTTCTCCACCATCAATTGAATGTGTATTATCTCCCTTCACTTTCTCGTTCTTCTTTTTATTCTGCAATTCGCGACTGGAGAAGTTAATTTCCTTGCAGGGTAAAGTAACCAATTTTTTTTCCCCTTGCTCGATTACCATCTTGGATTCTCGTTGATTTCGCGACTCTCGGGATTTGTGTTTTTTTTTTCCTTCTCCACCATCAATTGAATGTGTATTATCTCCCTTCACTTTCTCGTTCTTCTTTTTATTCTGCAATTCGCGACTGGAGAAGTTAATTTCCTTGCAGGGTAAAGTAACCAATTTTTTTTCCCCTTGCTCGATTACCATCTTGGATTCTCGTTGATTTCGCGACTCTCGGGATTTGTGTTTTTTTTTTCCTTCTCCACCATCAATTGAATGTGTATTATCTCCCTTCACTTTCTCGTTCTTCTTTTTATTCTGCAATTCGCGACTGGAGAAGTTAATTTCCTTGCAGGGTAAAGTAACCAATTTTTTTTCCCCTTGCTCGATTACCATCTTGGATTCTCGTTGATTTCGCGACTCTCGGGATTTGTGTTTTTTTTTTCCTTCTCCACCATCAATTGAATGTGTATTATCTCCCTTCACTTTCTCGTTCTTCTTTTTATTCTGCAATTCGCGACTGGAGAAGTTAATTTCCTTGCAGGGTAAAGTAACCAATTTTTTTTCCCCTTGCTCGATTACCATCTTGGATTCTCGTTGATTTCGCGACTCTCGGGATTTGTGTTTTTTTTTTCCTTCTCCACCATCAATTGAATGTGTATTATCTCCCTTCACTTTCTCGTTCTTCTTTTTATTCTGCAATTCGCGACTGGAGAAGTTAATTTCCTTGCAGGGTAAAGTAACCAATTTTTTTTCCCCTTGCTCGATTACCATCTTGGATTCTCGTTGATTTCGCGACTCTCGGGATTTGTGTTTTTTTTTTCCTTCTCCACCATCAATTGAATGTGTATTATCTCCCTTCACTTTCTCGTTCTTCTTTTTATTCTGCAATTCGCGACTGGAGAAGTTAATTTCCTTGCAGGGTAAAGTAACCAATTTTTTTTCCCCTTGCTCGATTACCATCTTGGATTCTCGTTGATTTCGCGACTCTCGGGATTTGTGTTTTTTTTTTCCTTCTCCACCATCAATTGAATGTGTATTATCTCCCTTCACTTTCTCGTTCTTCTTTTTATTCTGCAATTCGCGACTGGAGAAGTTAATTTCCTTGCAGGGTAAAGTAACCAATTTTTTTTCCCCTTGCTCGATTACCATCTTGGATTCTCGTTGATTTCGCGACTCTCGGGATTTGTGTTTTTTTTTTCCTTCTCCACCATCAATTGAATGTGTCAACGAAATTTCCAACCGTTTGGTTAATTTCTCTAAAAATCCTTTGGATCTGTTTTTTACGGAGCAATTACTAATTTTCTACGTATCATTTCGTGTATCTGTTTGAAATCTCAGTTGATTTCTTTGATTGCATGATTGTAATTTATTAATATTATTTTATGGAAAAAATGTCGTAAGAATCTTGAACTTATCAAAAATGTTGAAAAAAACATGAATTTGTGGTATATTAAATAGATAACTTTAGTTGACTTTGTAATNACAAATATAATTATCTCCCTTCACTTTCTTCTTTTTATTCTGCAATTCGAGAATGCGGAAATTAATTTCGTTTCAGGGTAAAGTAACCAATTTTTTTTCCCTTGTTTTATTACCGTCTTGGATTCTCGTTGATTTCGAGATTCTAGGATTCGTGGTTTTTTTTTCTTTTCCACCATCAATTGAATGTGTCAACGAAATTTCCAACCTTTCGGTTAATTTCTCTAAAAACCCTTTGGATCTTGTTTTTTTCGGGAGCAATTACTAATTTTCTACGTATCGTTTTGTGTATCTGTTTGAAATCTCAGTTGATTTTTTTGATTACATATTCGTAATTTATTATTATTTTATGGAAAAAATGTCATAAGAATCTTGAACTTATCAAAAATGTTGTAAAAAACATGAATTTGTGGTAGATTATATATATAACTTTAGTTGACTTTGTAACGATTAACTTTTATTGACTTGGTGGTAACGATTAACTTTTATTGACTTGACCAAAAAAAGTACGTCATCAAATCAACTGAAAAATAAAGTCAACGTTAACTAAACGTTGTCGTATTGTNTTGATTTTTTTGATTACATATTCGTAATTTATTATTATTTTATGGAAAAAATGTCATAAGAATCTTGAACTTATCAAAAATGTTGTAAAAAACATGAATTTGTGGTAGATTATATATNGAACTTCATTGATGTTTTTACACACACAAATATAATTATCTCCCTTCACATTCTCTTTCTTCTTTCTATTCTTCAATTCGTGACTGGAGAAGTTAATTTCGTTGCAGGGTAAAGTAACCAATTTTTTGTTTTCCATTGTTCAATTACCGTCTTGGATTCTCGTCGATTTCGGGATTCTCGGGATTTGTGTTTTTTTTTCTTCTCCACCATCAATTGAATGTGTCAACAAAATTTCTAACCGCTCGGTTAATTTCTCTAAAAACCCTTTGGATGTTTTTTTTTCCGGAGCAATTACTAATTTTCTACGTATCGTTTCGTGTATCTATTTGAAATCTCAGTTGATTTCTTTGATTGCATAATTGTAATTTATTAATATTATTTAACTGAAAAAATTTCGTAAGAATCTTGAACTTATCAAAAATGTTGAAAAAAGCATGAATTTGTGGTAGATTAAATAGATAGCTTTAGTTGACTTTGTAACGATTAACTTTTATTGACTGGGTGGTAACGATTAACTTTTATTGACTTGACCAAAAAAAACACGTCCTCAAATCAACTGAAAAATAAAGTCAACATTAACTAAACGTTGTCGTATTGTATTTTTTCAATTCACAAAAGTTGGATTCGAAGCCATCACCAATGAAGACAACAACAAATTACTCAGCCTTTGGACTAGCGAAATTCATTGATGATTTTACACACACAAATATAATTATCTCCCTTCACTTTCTCTTTCTTCTTTTTATTCTGCAACTCGCGACTAGGGAAGTTAATTACGTTGCAGGGTAAAATAACCAATTTTTTTTCCCTCGTTCGATTACCGTCTTGGATTCTCGTTGATTTTGCGATTCTGGGGTTTTGTTTTTTTTTTCTTCTCCACCATCAATTGAATGTGTCAACGAAATTTCCAACCTTTCGGGTAATTTCTTTAAGAACCCTTTGAATCTGTTTTTTTTCGGGAGCAATTACTAATTTTCTACGTATTGTTTCGTGTTTTGAGCAAAATTTGGGATTTTTGACTGAATGTATCTGATGGGCAATGATTTTTTTTGGCTAATTAACTTCGATTCCAGGTTCATCGTTTGCATGATTGATGCATGTTCATAGCTTGTAGAAGATTTTATATCCCATTTGACTCTCGTTTAGACTATGTGGTTATGTCAGCCGGCGTTTAGACTTTGGTATTCGTTTAGACTATGTTGTTATGTGGTTATGTTGATGATATTATTATCTCTGGTGATGATAAAGAAGGCATTCAAAATACTAAATCCCTTCTTAAGTCTACTTTTGATATTAAAGACTTGGGTGAACTAAATTACTTTCTTGGCATAGAAGTATGTCGTTCTGAGGAAGGATAATTTCTATCTCAAAGGAAGTATACACTTGATCTTCTTAATGATACAGGAAAGCTTGGAGCCAAACCGGTGAATACTCCCATTGAAGAAAAATACAAAGACATAGCCTTCCTAGGTTCATTCATCTTAGCCGGCTTCAGATGAGAATGGAGAACCCAACACTTCTCCTTGGTATGCCCCTTCCTCTTGCAGTGATCACACAATAACTTGTTGTAGTCACTCCTTTTGTAAGCTCCTTTGTCATAAGCTCCTTTATGTGCGATAGCAAGCTCACTTTTCTGGCTAAACAAACCAGTAGATCCATCTTCCTTTTGAATTTGCATACAAACCTCATTCAAATTGGAAAGCTTTTCAGATCTGAGGATATGACGGATGAGACCATTGAAAGAATGGATGAGAGTAAGAAGAAGCCCAAAGACTTGATCTTGTTCACGCCTTTCATTAAGCACCATCTGATCTGTTGTTGGAGGACGAAGAGTCTCCAACTCTGACCAAAGATATCTGAATTCTCCAAAATGTTGGTTAAAAGGTTTCTCCTCTTGAGTTAAATTGTTCAATGCCTTCTTCACTTCAAAGATCAGGCTGAGATTTGAAACATTTCCATAGACACCTTTAAGGGTATCCCACAACTCCTTTGCTGTTTCACAATAAGAATATGCAGTAAGGAGAGACTGCTCTAGAGAGCTTTGGAGAATGGCAAGAACCATTTGATTTTCTTGAAACCATTTGTCATACTCAAGGTTGGATGCTTCAGAACCGCCAAAAGGGTTTTTATCTACAACATCTTCTTCATTCTCCAGAATACCAACAGTCACCTCTCTGGTGCTTAAAATATGATTCCATAGACCCCGACTGTAAAGAGCAGTTTTTGTAGTCCTAGAACACATAATGTAATAATCTCCTTTAAGGATAACAAGAAGAGTAATCTGTTTTGAGTTTTCCATACCCTGGAAAAGAAAAGAAAAAGAATAATAGCAAAAGAGACAGAGAATAAGGATCTAAAGCTCTAATACCATGTAGAAATATAAGCGGAAGAATAGAATAGAGAGAATAGAGAGAATAGAGAGAAACTGTATATTATTTCTCTTCGTTCTGAGAATACAAGAGAGATACAAATATATAGAAGAGAAGATAAAAAACTAGCTGTTACAAAGATGGCTTGCATGAAGGAGAGAGACAAGACATCTTGCATGAAGGAGAGAGAAAGAGACATCATGAATATTTATTCCAACAAGAGTTTTCTAATTGCTTATAATATTACGTTATTTTAAGATACAGTATTAGTGCATTTATAAAGATCATAGCTTCGTTTTGCTGGGGAATCGATCTGGTTTTTTCCGGATATCTTTATTTGTGTCCTTTCTAGTTTTGAGTTTCAGGCTTATTACTATTGTTAAGTGATACACATTTTGGTTCTCTGCTTTTGTTAGGTTAGGACAATTTTTGGTTTTAGAAGAGACTAATGGCTGGAGTACTAGCTGGGGAATGTTCTTACAGTGAGAGTGGAGTTTCATCACACTCAAGGAATTCTTATGAAAAGTAAGACGAGAGTGACATGAGAGGTGAGGATTAATCTTGCGGCTCAATCAGCAACTTAGCTCTTTATATCCCTCTTGATCTGACGATTGAGATTCTGAAGAGATTGCCGGCTAAATCTCTTAAGAGGTTCCAATGTGTATCCAAGGAATGGATATCCATCATCCAAAACCAAGTATTCATCGATTTGTTCTGCTCAATGTCCCAGACTCGGTCACGGTTTCTAGTCGCTGTTCGTATTACTGAGAACCGTGTAATCCTCTTATCGACTTCACACAAAGAAGTACCTACTACTTCTTTGGTTACCAATCTTCCAATGCCAATATGCGGTTGCCGGCAGAACTCTATTCGTTATACTTCTTTGCATACCTATCTCGAAATGACACTGTCCGGTTTCCCTGTGGACCTTGTTCATTGCTCTTCCATCCATGGATTGTTCGGTTTGTCACATCCTTCAGATCCAGGTCGGTTCACGATATGTAACCCTAGCACTAGACAAGTCATAACATTGCCGGATATCAAAGCTTCTAGTGGTAGAAGAGAGCACGTATATATGTTCATGGGATATGATCCTGTTGGTAATGTATACAAAGCATTGTGTAGCACGTCTTGGCATGGCCAACCTTGTCAAGAGCACATGGTTTTAACAATTGGAGGAGGAAATCTTTCATGGAGAAGCATCAAAGGTAGAAAAATCCCGCGTTATACAGTTGTAACAAATGGAATATGCATCAGTGGGATGGTGTATTACGGTGTGTCGACTACCCTAAGACAAGAGAAGAGATTCTTTATTTTTCGTTTTAACGTTAGAAGTGAGTGCATAGGTTCTATCAACATATATTGGCCAGTCATAAAACATGGATCATTGATCAACTTCAATGGGAGGGTTGCCGGGGTTAGGCCCTTACCACGTGCTCCTCCCGGTAGTTTTGATTTGTGGATTCTAGATGACTTTGACAAAAAACGCCACTGGTATAGGAAAGGACTAACTGTCCACCCTTTGTTGTTGCATTTGTCCGGGAATATTGAGTTAAAAATCTTAGGGGTGAACAAAAGCTACGAGGTCGTTATAGGTCCGCTAAAGTTTCCTCCCAAGCATGAGCCATTGTACCAGGCCCGACCCACCCCTAAAGCAGCCAAAACATCAGCTTTAGGCCACATAATATATGCAAATAATTTTGGCTAATTAACAAAAAAAAATCTTAGCTTAGATGGTAATGTTGTACGAGAACATATATCACGTCGCAGGTTCGATTCTCCAAACACCCGATGAATACAGTTAATATAAATATATAAATTACCATTTATAAAAATGCTTTAGGCCTCAGTAATCCTAAGACCGGCCCTGCATTGTACATTTACTACTACAACATAGGAGGCGTGAAGTTAATCAGAAGGGTTGAACTTAAAGGATTTGAAGAGTTTGGGTGCAATCATTCAAGTGAAGAGCAATGTGTTTGTCAAGTCATTTTCTCACCGGAACACTTCGAAAGTTTCCTGTCTTTACAAATTATAATTTGTTTTATTTTTGTTTTATAAGTTATAAAGGATCGACGGATCGTGACAGACATCAGGTTTTGTTTCTTTTTAACAAACTACATTGTTTATTTTATAATCCCTGATTTTACAACTTGTCATGTTTGTTTGTTTGTTTGTTAAGGTGTTTCAACTGGTCAACCAGTGGCGCACAAAATCAAATTTATCAATGCTAGAACGAAAGTTATGAGAATACCATATACAGTATTTAGGTCCAGAGTAAAAAATCATGGCAAGTACTCAAAGATACAAACAATAATCAATGACTTTGATTATTTTAAGAATATTCAAAAGAAATTACCATAAAATTCTTGTTAATCAGATACTACGATTTTTGTTACCAATTTAGTGTTTTGTTTTTTACAAATTTTGGAAGTTCGTATTACTTATTAAATTCATAGTTGAGGCCTGGGCATTTGGGTGTTCGGGTCGGGGTCAGGTTCGGGTAATTCGGGTTCGGGTTTTTCGGGTTTACGAATATAGGATCCGAGCAGGTGTTCATATAATTTCGGGTCGGGGTCAGGTTCAGTTCCTCTCGGGTTTGGGTTATTTGGGTAATGACTTTAAAAAACCTGTAATGTATCCAAAATATATTCGGTTATGGATAGTACCTACTCAAACATATCCAAAGTACCCACAAAAACCTGAAATGTACCCAAAAAACCCGAATAACCCGAAAAACAAATGAAACTGCATAACATGAAATCTTAAACAAATGAAACTGAGCATATCATGTCTCGCAAAACAATTCAAACACATACCATGTCTCGCAAAATAAGCATCCCAACAAAGAAAAGCATGTCTTAAAATCTTAAACATCCCAACAAAGCAAACGAAACTTAAACATCCCAACAAAGAAAAACATGTCTCGCAAAAGCATGTCTAGCTGCTATGAACGGAGAACCCAAAGATGAGACTAACAGCGGAATTAGGTTTTGGAGATCCAATTTGAGAGTTTTGGTTTATAAAAGCCAAAGATTCTTGAAATCGGACAAAAATTGGCAACTTCGACATGTTTATGCAAAGTAAAGAAGATTCACAAGGATTCAAGGAGAGGAGATTAAGGCAAACGGAAATATGGCAATATATGTGATATCATGTATGAATAAATGTGTTCTCGGGTTCAAACATATATCGTCGGTTCCTCGGGTTCGGTTCGGGTAATACCCGATACCCGTGGGTATTTGGAAACAAAAACCGAGTGGTTATTTATACAGAAGCAGGTCGGGGTCGGGTCGGGTTTTTGCAGGTCAGGGTCGGGTCGGTTTCTCGGGTTCGGTTTATTTGCCCAGGCCAGTCTCACAATTTCACCAAAAAGATTTATTATATTTTATCTTTTTATTTACTAACTTTGAAAACCAATATTTAAGATAATAAATATTATAGATAACAGTCATTAATCAAAGACTCCATTGGTAACGGCTGTAACTTGTGGCTGTTGATGCTTTAACTGTAAAGATTTTTGCTGTAAAAACTGTAAAGACTTTTGCTGTAAAAACTTTAATAATGGCTGTTATTTTTATTGTATGTTTTACATAATTAATAAATTGTGCAAAGAATAAATTTAAGTGGTAACATAATGAATTTTATTTTAAAAAATGTTCTTGAAAACACACAAAAACTCATAAAAATGAATAGATCAATATTTTCAACAAATAAAAAATATAAAGATAAGACATAGTTGATTATGGGTTATAATGGTTGTTGATGCAAAAATAATTATGAAAAATAGATCTCAAAATATTAGAAATTAAATAAAAAGTATATTTTAATGAATCGAATTGTATTTGTGATAAATTATACATAGATGAAAAAGAATGTTTCAGTCATCATGGGAAAAAAGAAAGAGAAAAAATAAATACATTTTTATTATTATTTATTTGGGAAAATGCAAAAAAAAACTGAAGTTATTTTTATTTGGACGTTTAATACCCAATGGTTTTGGATTGGAATAAAAATACATCAAATAATAAAAACATGTTATTTAAAATCCAAAATAATAAGTGTTGTAACATCCGTGAACCGGAATTCCGGTTTGCGATGTGCATCGATCGATGCAGTAGGAGCATCGGTCGATGCTGGCTCAATTCTGTGCGTTTTGACTTAAGTCAAACGCTGCGTTTTGGGGTTAAGGAAAACCCTTAGATGCGAGTTTTGTCTCATTCGTGGTTGGTGGCCGTTTTTGAAAAATAGAAAGAGAGAAAAAGCTTTGTGAGAGTTCTTGAGCGTTTTTGGGAGATTCTTGGAGGTTGGTGACGTTTGTTGGTGAGATCTGTAGCTGGGATCGTTGTAGGAGCTTCCTAGAGGCTTGTTCTTGCTTGCTAGAGGTTCAGATTCTTCTGTGGCAAAGGTAAGTGCATGACCATGGCTTATCTAAGCTAGAGGACTCTTTAATCTGTTTGTTGTGTGATGTTAGACTTGTCAGATCGTGACTATGGACGTTAGGAAGCTTTCTTGTGGCTTGGGATCGAGTTTTGTGGTTGTAGGAACGAAGATCCGGCGAGAAGCTTCGGGGAAATCACGGTGCTCGATGTTGCATCGATCGATGCATATCTTGCGTCGGTCGATGCAAGTGCGAGGACGGCGCGTAAACTCTAGGGTTTTCGTGTTACGTCGAGCATGCGTCGGTCGATGCAGATTGGGCATCGGTCGATGCAAGTTACACTTGCATCGGTCGATGCAGCTTCTGTGTCGATCGATGCTTCCCCATTTGGCATCGGTCGATGCATGTGTGGCGTCGGTCGATGCTGAGTCCTGGTTTGTATTTGTCGTTTGTTGATTGTTGTGTGTTGGTTATTGATACTCTATTGCTTGTGTGTATAGCCCAGTAGATGGGAGGATTGCCTTAATGAGTGTTTATAAAATACTCATGCATTGCAATATGTGTTTCTGGTGCAGGTAAAGGCAAAGTGTGATCGTGGAATCCAGGCAATGAAGAGGAGGATGTTCAAGGGACTCGGTTTGATGTTGTCTGGCTTGCTAGGTTGCTAGAGTTGAGTCATTAGAACATTGCTAGGTTGCTGGTTCTATGATTTTTGCTATTTGATTATTGGATATTGTTGATATTATGATTATTGGTTATTAATGGAATATTATTTGGATATTGATTGGTATTGGTTTTTCCGCTGTTGGTGATTGTAGTTAGGTGGCTAGTGGGTATGGGACCACTAGTTGTAATTTATTTATTATTTATTATTTATTATTTATTATTTATTCTTTTTTTTTTAAAAAGGTCGGTTGTTTCAAGTGTTGTTATTTTCATACCCACGATTTTTGAACAAAATCAAAATTCCAATTTTCCCCTGGTTATCTAATTATTTATTAATTATAAATAGAAAAATTCTTAGTTTTCTGTTAACCATATGATATGCTCAAATTTACCCTAGAGCTACTCTCTCAAATTAAGAGATCAATTGTAATACTTAGGAATCAAATCCACAAAGACTCCAGATTCACACAATAGATTTAATAATCTTTTAATTATGCTAAACTAAAATATTGTAATTAAATTGCAAGATTAAACATAAAATAAAAGAGTTGTAAATCAATAGTAATAAACGCTAGGCCTAGGAAAATTCTCAGGAAATCATGGAAAATCAGATCAATTAATTAAACAAGCAGGATTCAACAATTAAGCACCGTTCTTGAACTCTAAACACAATTGTAAAATAAATCAGTTCTCATTGCAGATATTATCTAAATTTAAAACCAGAAAATCCAAATCTCTTTGTAAAATTATAGGTTACAAATCAGCAATAAAATCAAGTTTAGATAAGTTCACAAAATTACTAATTCAAATCTCTTTGCAAAAAGTAATTTTGTTCACCAAAGGTTTTTGTCAGAAAAATCAATTATATTATCATATCAATCAATAATCCTAAGATCTAAATCCAGATGACTAATCAAAGATCTAGCATTAAAAACAACCTATGGTGAAGAACAAGAAAGATAGTGAATCCAAAATAAACAGATCTAATAATCCATGAAATCCCTAATGAGAAACTCTAAACCTAACAAGCAGATCTACTCAGACATAATTGTAAGAACACAAATCATGAATAAAATAAATAGCATTAAGAGATTTAAAAGAAGAAGAAAAGGAGTTCTGAATCTTCTCTCAAGGAGTCTTGATTCTTCTCTCCAAAAGCTTTCTAAAAATCTCTCAGAGTTTTCTCTCAAAAGTTACAGGGAAAAATAAAGCTTAGGTCTAAACAAAGACCCAAAAATCCTATTTATATTCCTAAACACATCCAGGGACTAATGATACAAATATGAAAAACTTTGGGGCAATTTGTAAATCTTCAAAACTTGTTGAGAAAACTTCCGATTCTTCTGCTAGATGATACATTGATCGACACCATCACTTGCATCGACCGATGCAAGTCTCTGTACTCGTCTCCCAACTTCACAGCTTAGCCTCAATGCTTGAATGTGCTCCAAATCCTCCTATTTAGCTCCATTATGCTCCCATCCATGCTAAATCCTATAAAGACACAAAAAGACTCTAAAAACACCCAAAAAACTCTATAGATAAGATTTATATCGTGGCTAAAACAATGATATATCACCATATCAAATTGGAAATTAATACCGGTTATCTACTTATTTCTCTCTCTTCCTCCGATCAGTCCCTGAGCTCCGCCGTGCTAGCTCTTACTCCGTCCGTAATGCATCCTCATCCACCTCTGTTTTCGGCCAGCCAAGACGCAGATCGTGTGATGTTAGGTCTAATTACGGCTCCTCTCTCCACGATAGAGTTGCCGGCGATGATGATGACGACGACCTGCTAGAGAGCACGACCTGATGGAGAGCTCGATTCGGTTCCCTATAGTCCCAGATTAGAAAGAGGAGGATGAATAAGAAGAAGGAGAAGAGGAAGAAGAAATTGAAGATGGGGAGAAGAACACAATGAAGGAGCTGATAGAATTGAGACCAAAAAAAAAAAGGAATCAAATTTGTCGGAGAATGTCTGGGATCCAAAGCAGACGTGATTTGACAATGGAAGTCCAATCTCAGATTTTGATTCTCTGTCCGAGCATCCACGCCAGACGAGCCAACATCGTCGTCAAGTTCCAGGATTTGTATGGCTTCACTGTTGAAGGAGAGGAGACGACGATGATTAGAGCGAGGATGAGGAAGAAGAGAGAAATAAGTAATCCCAGTTTAATCTATATAATAATAACAATCCGAATAAATGCGACCAACGGTTGTGTTTTTCAATCGTACCTTTTGGATATTTTCTGAAAAGTCATGATGGATTGTTAAAACAGTTATTTATGAAAAGTTACAACTGTTCATTGTAAAGTTGTGTTGTTTGGAACATTCGTATCTTTTGAAATCTATATATATTTGTCTGTTTAAACTGTTTTCATTTTTTTGTCATGACACAAAATCAACTAAAATTTCAATAACAACGGTTTATACATTTTTCTAAATTATTTTCTAGCATTCATTCTTTTAAAAGTCAAGAAATTCTTTTAATTCTTGATTTAACAAAAGATTTTTGGAATGATGAATCTAATTTACATCTTTTAGTTAATTTTAAATATAAAAGTTTGATGAAAATACCTAGAGTGTTTTTCCGAGATTTAGATGGATTACATAGTGAGTTTTTGGATTTGACTTTTCAATATATTTAAACCTAATCTGAAATAAATGCCACCAAAAGTTGTGTTTTTTCAATCATACCTTTTGGATAATTTTTTTAAAAAAATCTATAAAAATTTAAATTGTATGTTTTACAAAAAGTTGTGATTGTTCATTGTAACGGTATTTTTTGTAAAGTTGCAACTGTTCATTATAGAGTTGTGTTTATTAGAGTTTTCGTATTTTTTAAAATATAGATATATTTGTCTTTTTGAACTGTCTTCATTTTTTTTTCATGACACAAAATAGTATAAAATTTCAATATCAACAGTATTTACAGGTTTATAAATTATTCTCTGGCATTCATTCTTTTAAAAGTAAAAATATTCCTCCAATTCTTGATTTACGAAAAGATTTTTGGAATGATGAATCTAATTTACAACTTTTAGTTAATTTTAATATAAAAATTTCATGAAAATACCTAAAGTTTTTTTTCAAGAGTTAGATGGATTATATAGTTGTTGGGCATAATTTTATCATCATAAATAAATAAATATAATTTATTTAGTCAATGCATATTTTGCTGGATAAAGTCAGCGTAAGTAAGAGTTTATCTTATAAAAGGGAAATCTTCTTGATTGGTTTTATGAACCGAGAATCTCGTGACTCACTCTGTCAAGAGACCGAGAATCTCGTGACACACTCTGTCAAGAGACCAAGAATCTCGTGACTGACTCTGTCACGAGACCGAGAATCTCGCGACTAACTTCGTCGATGGACCGAGAATCTTGCGACTAACTTCGTCGATGGACCGAAAGTCATGCGACTAGATCTGTTAAGGGACCAAGAGTCTAACGACCGACTTTACTAATGGGCCAAGAGTCCCGTGACCGACCCTATCATAGATAGAGTCGGCAAGCCCAAGACAAATCCTAAGGGATTATGGTAAAGGGATCTCTATATAAAAGGAGAGCAGCCTCCACGAGAGGGAGGATCGAGAGCAAAGCAAGAGACCTAAAACACAAGACACACGACTCAACTCTAGAATGCATCTAGGGTTTATAGATTGATTCGCTGTGCCTTGAATTCTTGTACTTGAGCTCGAGACTTTGATCAATAAAAACAACTATTCAACATCTGTTTCTTGTTTCCGTAGTCTTTAAACGAATCGATTAATTTTGCCTAAACAATTGGCGCTAGAGAGAGGGGAAAGTAATCTACGTGAGATGACGGGAAAAGGAAGTGACGCGGCCAATGTTGAAGCGACTGTTGCCACCCAGCTGGAAGTCCTGACTGCCAAGATGAACGAGACGGTTCAGAAGCTGACGCAGATCAAGGCTGATAACGCTAGGCTACGGGAGGAGAACGTCTCGCTGATGACAGCAGGAAGAATGTTTACTGAAGCAAGCTCAAGATTTCGTGGCGTACAAGTAAATTGGATGCAAGACCTTAACTCAACTCCTGCAGCTACTCGAACAACGACCGCGACTGAAGACGGAGGACTAGAGACTCCATGGGAGAAGTATAATGGAGAAAATCCTAATATAAGACAAACCCGCGAGAACCTTGTTCGAGAAGACAACACGGATCAACAACGAACCGTTAACGCACCGCACGTTACAGGAGTCGAACATGAACCACACACCATGTCAGCCGAAGCCGCCTACTTGGAAGCTATGCTTACGAAGCGTTTGGGTGCAGTAGAAGCCAAGATCGGACAACTGCCANTGTACTTGAGCTCGAGACTTTGATCAATAAAAACAACTATTCAACATCTGTTTCTTGTTTCCGTAGTCTTTAAACGAATCGATTAATTTTGCCTAAACAATTGGCGCTAGAGAGAGGGGAAAGTAATCTACGTGAGATGACGGGAAAAGGAAGTGACGCGGCCAATGTTGAAGCGACTGTTGCCACCCAGCTGGAAGTCCTGACTGCCAAGATGAACGAGACGGTTCAGAAGCTGACGCAGATCAAGGCTGATAACGCTAGGCTACGGGAGGAGAACGTCTCGCTGATGACAGCAGGAAGAATGTTTACTGAAGCAAGCTCAAGATTTCGTGGCGTACAAGTAAATTGGATGCAAGACCTTAACTCAACTCCTGCAGCTACTCGAACAACGACCGCGACTGAAGACGGAGGACTAGAGACTCCATGGGAGAAGTATAATGGAGAAAATCCTAATATAAGACAAACCCGCGAGAACCTTGTTCGAGAAGACAACACGGATCAACAACGAACCGTTAACGCACCGCACGTTACAGGAGTCGAACATGAACCACACACCATGTCAGCCGAAGCCGCCTACTTGGAAGCTATGCTTACGAAGCGTTTGGGTGCAGTAGAAGCCAAGATCGGACAACTGCCAGGAGTGGCTCCACCAATTCGAAAAAGCAACTTGCACTCGTATGCCGGTACACCTTTTTCTGATGAAATTGCACTCACGGAGATGCCAAGAAAATTCACGTTACCAACAATGAAGATGTATGATGGAACAGCCGACCCGGATGACCACATAGCACAATACAAGCAACGAATGTTCACGACAGCCATCCAAAAAGAGTGCAGGGAAGCTACTATGTGCAAGATTTTTGGCTCAAGCCTAACGGGCGCAGCACTTCAGTGGTTTATCAACCTGCCAAACGACTCGATCAACTTGTTTGCATCGTTGACAGATCTTTTCGTTGAGCAATTCACAAGCAGCAGGAACCTGGAGAAGACAGCGGATGCCTTTACGAGGTACGACAAAAGAGAGACAAGTCGTTGTGTGCCTATGTGGGACGCTTCAACAAGGAAAAAGTATCGATACCCAGTTGCAACACGTCAACTGCCATATCCGCATTTAAAAGAGGCTTGCTTCCAGACGGTGACTTATACAAGGAGCTTACGAAGTATCAGTGCAGAACGATGGAAGACGTACTTTCACGCGCATGGGCGCAGATAAAGTGGGAGGAAGACTCGGCTTATCGCCAGCGACGTTCACCACAATCTGATTCTCGTGTGGTGAGAAACAAAAGGTCGAGTAGGGACGACAAGCCTTACCAAAGACCTAAGGACGAAAACACCATGAGTGAAAGAAGGAACACACATCGATCATTGAGCGAAGCTAACGACAGGAGGCCTAAATCGACAACATGGCCAGATATTAGTAACCTCTCGATCTCTCATACACATTTAGTCGGTGTATTGAAAGAGATGGGTGGAACCGTGAGATGGCCTCCAAAGATGAAGGCGCTTGACAATAGGCGTGACACCTTGAAGTGGTGTGAGTTCCACAGCGATCATGGCCACAAAACAGAAGATTGCATCTCACTGAAGATGGAAGTGAATGAGCTGCTTAACAAAGGTCACATAAGGGAATACTTGTCAGATAGAACCCGCAACCGCATGGATGGTGAGAGCAACAAGCAAATAGCAATTGCAAACGCCCCAGTTTTGCCTCCAAAACATGATCGAGTCATCAATGTTATATCTGGAGGATCAGAGATAAGTGGTATAACTCACTCAGCTGCGAAAAGAAACACCAGAGCTGTCAAGAACTCTCAAAGCAGAGGACACGCTACGAAAGGCGATACACCATCATACACCATAACTTTTACGACTGATGAGAGCAGTGTACCAACGCTGCATCACGATGCTTTAGTCATACAACTGACTGTGGCGGCTAACTGTTTGATGAAAATGATATTAATCGACAAAGGAAGCTCAACTAACATCCTTTATATGCAAGCATATAAGGAGTTGGGTCTCGACGAAGGAGGACTGACACAAAAATCTATTCCATTAGTTGGGTTCAGCGGTGAGGTCAAGCATAGCATTGGCAAAGTGACGCTTCCAGTGTATGCAGAGGGAGTTAACAAACACACTAAATTTTTAGTAGTAGATTGTGCTTCGACTTATAACGCTATTATTGGACGCCCTTGGATTCACGACATGGGAGCTATCCCATCGACTCTACATCAGACTATCAAATTTCCCACCCCATGGGGAGTGAAAGAGATAGTAGGAGAACAAGAAAGTTCACGTTCATGCTATCAAACTACCTCAAAAGGTAAGGGTCAACAGTTATAGCAATCACAGAGGCTACCGCTGGTACCTCACAGGGAAGAATCAGAGGGGGAACAGTGGGATGAGATGCCATTACTCGAATACGATACTGACAAGCGGGTGAACATGAGTTCAAAACTAGCAGCCGACATACAAAAGAGGCTTATCGACTTCCTTCGACCAAACGCCAGCTGCTTTGAATCTTCACCATCACGTGATAGTTATCGCATCACTAAGTCATCAACTTACAAAACACCATTTGCTCTAGTATATGGGATGGAAACAGTAATCCCATGTGAGGTAGGCGTGACTACGGCACGAACCGAGCACCCTAACTTGCAGAAAAAAGACGAGTTGATGGGTCTCGATCTCGATCCACTAGATGAGAAACGAGAAGCAGCGAAAATCAAAATTATGTGTTATCAACAGGAAGCGGCTAGAAGCTACAACAAAAATTATAGGACGCGGACATTCCGAGAGGAGACTGGGTCTTGCGACGCACTTTTCAAAATACAATGGAACAAGGAGCTGGGAAACTCGGTCCCACTTGGGATGGTCCTTACAAAGTCATTGAAGTTCGTGGGTCAGGAGCCTATAAGCTGCAAAACAATAAAAGAAAAAATCTTCCTAATAGCTGGAATGCCCTGCACCTGAATAAATACTACTTTTAGTGCTTTGGTTTCTTGGTTTTTAATTATTTGTTTTTGGTGTTTTCTAATTTTCCTAAAGATTAACACTGCACGTCCCATGTTATGGACAACGTTTTCAATAAAGTTAGATTTTCATTCTACAAAGCAAGTCTTGTTGTGAATAGGTTACTATGACATAAAATATATCACGTGCACAAGGCATAGAATGTGTCATGAACACGAAACTCAAGCGTGTCACGAGCACGAGATGTAATTGTGCCACAAACACGAGACTCAAGTGTGTCACGAGCATGAGATTTAATTGTGCCAAGAGCACGATGCTTGAACGTGCCACGAGCATGAGATTTAATTGTGCCAAGAGCACGAGACTTGAACGTGTCACGAGCACGAGACTTGAACGTATCACGAGCATGAGACTTGAGCATGTCATGAGCAAGAGACTTGAACGTGTCACGAGCACGAGACTTGGACGTGTCACGAGCACGAGATTTGATCGTGCCACGAGCACGAGATTTAATTGTGCCACGAGCACGAGACTCAAGTGTGTCACGAGCATGAGATTTAATTGTGCCAAGAGCACGATGCTTGAACGTGCCACGAGCATGAGATTTAATTGTGCCAAGAGCACGAGACTTGAACGTGTCACGAGCACGAGACTTGAACGTATCACGAGCATGAGACTTGAGCATGTCATGAGCAAGAGACTTGAACGTGTCACGAGCACGAGACTTGGACGTGTCACGAGCACGAGATTTGATCGTGCCACGAGCACGAGATTTAATTGTGCCACGAGCACGAGACTCAAGCGTGTCACGAGCATGAGATTTAATTGTGCCAAGAGCACGATGCTTGATCGTGCCACGAGCACGAGATTTAATTGTGCCAAGAGCACGAGACTTGGACGTGTCACGAGCACGAGATTTAATTGTGCCGCGAGCACGAGACATAGACAATATGTCATGAGCGTTGAAAAAGTAGCGTGTGCGTGTCGTAGACACGAGACGTGGGTCTTTGTCGTGTACACGGAGATAATGTCGCGGGCATATAAGTAATGTCAATACCACATGACGTATGTAATGCCATGAGCATGTGAATAGTGCTATGAGCACAAGGCATAAACAATGTCATGAACATTGTAATTAAGGAAGTGAGCATGTGACAGTTGTGGAACACCTGACTGACACGAGCACAAGCACTCAAACGATGTTATGGACATTGTTATTAAGGAAGTGAGCAAGTGACAGTTGTGGAACCCCTGACTGTCACGAGCGCAAGCACTCAAATAATGTCATGAACATTATAATTAAATAAGTGCGCACGTGACAGTTATGGAACACATGGCTGTCTCGAGCACAAGACAATAGAAATGTGTCATGAACACAAGACACAAAAAATGTGTTGAGCATAGTGATTTCGAAAATAATCTTGTGACTGTAATGGGAACAAGACATGAATTTGTGTCATGAACACATAAATAATGCCAAGAGCATTGTTACTGCAAAAAGCGAGCGCAGGGTATAAATAATGTGTCACGAGCATGAGATTTAAATGTGTCACGAACACAAAACATAAACAACGTCAAAAACATCGTTATTAAAGAACGTAAAAGCACGTGACAGTTATGGAACACCTGACTGTCACAAGCAAAAAAACCATAAAATGTTATGAACATTGTTTATGTAAAAAGAAACTTGTGACAGTTAAGGTCATGACAGTTGTGGAGTACCTTACTGTCAAGAGCATAGAATATAAACAATGTCACGAACATTGTTTATTAAAGAGGAGCACGTGACAATTGTGAAACACCTCATTGTCACGACCTCAAGATATAAATAATATGTCATAAACATTGAAGTTAAAGAAAGAAAGCATGTGACTAGTTATGGAACACCAGACTGTCACGCGCACAAGACAATAATTTCTGTCATGACCAACCATGTGACTGTCGTGAGCACAAGATGCACGCCATGAGCGCATGACATAGACGATGTTATGAACACGCGACATGAATAGCGGCAGTCACACGTGACATAAATGGTAGCAGAGGCGTGCGACATAAACTATTTCTTGAGCACGTAACGACACATGATATAGGCAATGTCATGAGCATACAACGCGAATCGTGTCACGAGCACAATATTTTGACAATGTCATGAACATTGTTATTAAAGAAGCGAGCAAGTGACAGTTATTGAACACCTGACTGTCACGAGTGCAAGACAGGAACGATGTCAAGAACGCACGGCATAAATGCTGTTAGAAGCACATGACGTGACTAATTCCCTGAGCATACGATAGAAATCGCGTCATGAGCACAATCATGATGACAAGATGTTGAGAGCATGAAACTCAAGCCATTGGCTTTTAACATGAGCAGTGTCATGAACATGTGATATGAATGGTGTCGGAAGCATGTGACATGAGCAACGTCGTGAACACAAAAAAATCATGTGACATGGCACAAAGCAGTAGATGTGTCAACAAAGAAGTATCATTTCATGTTTGTACGATGAAAACTGTAATGTAGTGGGCAAATCACACCAAGAGAGCTAGACGTATACTCTTGTTTCAGGCACGAGATGAAAACAATGCAACGAAGAGGAGACACATGTAACATCATGATCAGAAGACATAAACAATGTCTTGAGCCTGAGATATAAATCATGTCACGAGACAGATCATGTCACGAATGCGAGGCCTAAGTTGTGTCTCACGCACAAGACAAGAAATTGTTTGTCATGTACATCCTCACATGTGGAGATTATCGTACGGTAAGAGAATGTTATCATATACAAGATCAATGCCAAGAGCAAGTCTTATGACTGACAAGAATGCCAGAACCTACAAAATGGTCATGACACATAGAGTCAAGTGCAAAAATGATCCCAGTCAAGACGTGTTAAGGACTCAACAATGTCTCTATGGAGCCACTATTCGATATAGCTGCTATGATGACGTCACAAGCCATTACAAATTATTCCAAAACGTACATGACTTTGAGATTTTGTTGGCTGGAAAAATAATACCATTGTTTTTAACTACTCTCTAAATTTTTACTAAGAAAATAGAGAGTGAGGGGCTAACTGTTGGGCATAATTTAATCATCATAAATAAATAAATATAATTTATTTAGTCAATGCATATTTTGATGGATAAAGTCAGCGTAAATAAGAGTTTATCTTATAAAAGGGAAATCTTCTTGATTGGTTCAATGAACCGAGAATCTCGTGACTCACTCTATCAAGAGACCAAGATTCTCGTGACACACTCTGTCAAGAGACCAAGAATCTCGTGACTGACTCTGTCACGAGACCGAGAATCTCGCGACTAACTTCGTCGATGGACCGAGAATCTTGCGACTAACTTCGTCGATGGACCGAAAGTCATGCGACTAGATCTGTTAAGGGATCAAGAGTCTAACGACCGATTTTACTAATGGGCCAAGAGTCCTGTGACCGACCCTATCATAGATAGAGTCGGCAAGCCCAAGACAAATCCTAAGGGATTATGGTAAAGGGATCTCTATATAAAAGGAGAGCAGCCTCCACGAGAGGGAGGATCGAGAGCAAAGCAAGAGACCTAAAACACAAGACACACGACTCAACTCTAGAACGCATCTAGGGTTTATAGATTGATTCGCTGTGCCTTGAATTCTTGTACTTGAGCTCGAGACTTTGATCAATAAAAACAACTATTCAACACCTGTTTCTTGTTTCCGTAGTCTTTAAACGAATCGATTAATTTTGCCCAAACAATAGTGAGTGTTTGAATTTGACCTGTCAAAGCAGTTTATATGGGTTATTAGGTGAAATGAAGTGCAGACACAACATTTGCGATTTTTCCTAGCACCTTTTCATAATTTTTTTTATTTAATTCTAACAATTGTAACTGTTCATTGTAAAGTTANCTAACTTCGTCGATGGACCGAAAGTCATGCGACTAGATCTGTTAAGGGATCAAGAGTCTAACGACCGATTTTACTAATGGGCCAAGAGTCCTGTGACCGACCCTATCATAGATAGAGTCGGCAAGCCCAAGACAAATCCTAAGGGATTATGGTAAAGGGATCTCTATATAAAAGGAGAGCAGCCTCCACGAGAGGGAGGATCGAGAGCAAAGCAAGAGACCTAAAACACAAGACACACGACTCAACTCTAGAACGCATCTAGGGTTTATAGATTGATTCGCTGTGCCTTGAATTCTTGTACTTGAGCTCGAGACTTTGATCAATAAAAACAACTATTCAACACCTGTTTCTTGTTTCCGTAGTCTTTAAACGAATCGATTAATTTTGCCCAAACAATAGTGAGTGTTTGAATTTGACCTGTCAAAGCAGTTTATATGGGTTATTAGGTGAAATGAAGTGCAGACACAACATTTGCGATTTTTCCTAGCACCTTTTCATAATTTTTTTTATTTAATTCTAACAATTGTAACTGTTCATTGTAAAGTTATGTCTTTTCACTATATTTTATTTATATCTTTTCATCACAACTTTTCGGTCTAATAGGTCTGTCTATTTAAATAGTCATGTCTTTTGAACTCTTTTTATATATATCTCTTCATCAGTAACTAACAAGTTCATTGAAACAAATTTTCCATTTTATGTTGAACCTAAATAATTAAATATCAATATCTAACATTCAACGTTATTCTATAATGTAACTAAAATTTTAGAAATGATTATAACAATAAAGAAATTTAATACAACTTAATATATAATTTACAGTTGTGTTACGTCTATTTATCGTAACTTTTCTTTAAAAACTATCTTAATATTTAAATTTTATATTATTTTGTTTTTAATTATAATTATTTAAATGAAAATTATATTTACTCATTACAACTATTAGTGCAATATTTTCAGTTAGGATCACTTTGTTATAATGATTTTTTTTAATTGTAGTTTTACCATAATTCTTCATAAAAAACCTTATATTTTTAATACTTTAAACAATAGTTTTTTTTGCAAAGTTGCGTCTATTCTACATAATATTTTTTGTTATAAACTTTCATTTTTATAGTTTTGTTTTTAGTAACAGTTTATGTTTAATGTTTATGTATTCAAAATATTCTATTACATTCAAATGATTTCATAATGTATAATTTTAAATTTTAATTTTTTTTTCTTTTTCTAAAATACTTCCCCCGTGATATCGCGGGGGGTCTGAGTCCTAGTTATTATAATATGAATTTTATATTATCTCACCATATGGATAAAGAGTTCTTAAAACTTTATGAAAATTTAAGTAAGTGATACAATTAATTTATAAAGAAAATAAAGAACTAAATTTTGGGTGTCATAAAAAAAATACAATGATATATAAACTAGATATTCACCCGCGGTACACCGCGGGGATATATTGTCGTTTAAAAACTAAAAAAAAAAGTCTTTATTGATTATATTACATATATATATATATATATATGTAAATAATATTTTTTGTATTTGTTGAATTAACTATAATTATGTAGTGTATAATTTCCATTTACTATATGGTGTGGTTTATTATATATATCCTTAATGTTCATTAAATTTTATTTAGTCAACAAATAAACTATTTTTTAATTTTTCTATTTCATTTACAGTGTAAAGATAATAGTATTACATAATATATTATAAATTTAAAATATATGACTATAATATAATTTGAATTTGTATTATTTGTTGTTTTATTCCTATATTATGTAAGATTTTTGTATTTAGAGTTGTGCAAGTCGATTAATTGATTCTTATTATGTAATACATCAATTGATTCTTATTAGTATTGTTTGAAAATTTTAATATTAGTAATATATTAACTTCTAAAAACAATTCAATGGAAAAAAAGGAAAAAAAAATTGGGCTCGTTCGGGCTCAAAAATATTGGTCTGATGTCTTAATTGCAAGATGTATAAATGAAAAGGGCTTGGACCCTGATTTGTTAATAATATATAATTTTCAAACCCAATCCGATTTTTATTTTTTAAAATTAACTCAATGGCAGTCTTGTAAATAAGTGGCAAGTTCAGGATTTATTTCATAATTGTACTTGAAAAATGTATATATAGATAGAAATACTATTAAAAACAGAAGACAAATAAAAAAATCATTTCTCGAGCTTTGTAGGTGTAACATGTCAGCATTTTTTTTGTTTTTCTGAGAAAGCTTATACGTATAAGGGATATGAATCAAACTAGAGTAATCTCTCAAGCTTCATTGGCAGATAAAGTCTCTTTGCTAAGCATACATAAACTAACTTTGACAATTAACATAATTTTTATAAACCTAGTATACAGTTTAGCATAAGTATAATATTTAAATAATAACACAAAACCAAACTAACCTAAAAATATGTATATTTACTTTGACGACTTGTTATAAAAAGAATAAATAATTTACATAAAGAAACAAAACAAATAAATAACGTAACAACAATACACTAACATAACAAATAACACGATAAAAAAACATAACATACAGTAGTGTTAAACCAATTATACATCACAAGCAAGCAACAGATCAAAAATTAGGTCTACAACAGTCGGTAACTTACTGCCCAATTTATAAAACAAATCTAGGTTTCCTTACCTATAAATGGTCTCGACGATGGGCTACGGCTGCTCCGGTGTCAGTGGGTGACATCTCCGGTGACACACAGTGGCTGATTGACCAATGGCGGTGATCGACGGTGATCGTCGAACGACTGGCCTGGTTCTCAAGTACATTTCTCCTCTCCTTCTTCTCCTTTCCCTCTCGTCCCTTTCTCTCCCCTTGATCAGAAGTTCTCTCATGGCCGCTTATCTCTTTGCTTCTAAGGGAGTTCGATTGAGAAGAAAAGCTACAACGGCGGTGGCTTAGCTTGGGATGAGAGCAATACAACAACGAAAACAGCCACGATGCCAACAACAACAAGCCAACGATAATGATGGTGAGCTCCGATGGGGTTAGCGTTCCCAACTCTCCCCTCTCGCCAGAAACAAAGACGGCGCCATACGTATGTATTTACATGTACACGAGATATAAGCAAAACGAAAAACCCTTGTCTTTTGTTCTTTTGATGGCAATAGGGCCTAATGGGCTGCAATTTCAAAATGGCTTACGTTCTAATATTGGAGTGTTACACCTCACCTTCTCCATAGATCACTCTCGGATTTAACAGGGATTGAGCGCCACAGAACATCCATATTGGAACAGAGAGGTTGAACCTCAGTAATTATCTTTGTTTCAAGGAGGAGGCCGGATCGGTAGGATCAGACTCGAACCTCTAGATTCCGTCGCGAGCCCTCAGTAGAATCCTTTTCGCACTACTATGCACGTCAGATTCACCATCACCATGGATAAATTATATTGAAAAAACAAATACACACACACACACACATNAAAGCTACAACGGCGGTGGCTTAGCTTGGGATGAGAGCAATACAACAACAACAACAACAACGATGCCAACAACAACAAGCCAACGATAATGATGGTGAGCTCCGACGGGGTTAGCGTTCCCAACTCTCCTCTCTCGCCAGAAACAAAGACGGCGCCATACGTATGTATTTACATGTACACGAGATATAAGCAAAACGCAAAACCCTTTTCTTTTGTTCTTTTGATGGCAATAGGGCCTAATGGGCTGCAATTTCAAAATGGCTGGTGTTACACCTCACCTTCTCCAGAGATCACTCTCGGATTTAACAGGGATTGAGCGCCACAGAACATCCATATTGGAACAGAGAGGTTGAACCTCAGTAATTATCTTTGTTTCAAGGAGGAGGCCAGATCGGTAGGATCAGACTCGAACCTCTAGATTCCGTCGCGAGCCCTCAGTAGAATCCTTTTCGCACTACTATGCACGTCAGATTCACCATCACCATGGATAAATTATATTGAAAAAACAAATACACACACACACACAATTACTTTACAAAAATTATGTATTCTACATCTCAGTTAGCAACCACAATCATTTGCACCATTGAACAAACGACAAGAGCCATGGATCTCTTTGTTGAGTATAAATAAACACACGTTTGTTTGGTGTCATATCAGAAGTTGCGGTGGCTCAATTGATATTGAATGTGATGCAGTTATGTCTATAAGGATTGAAGACCCATAAGGATTACACATGATAAATACGTAAAAAAATTCTGGTTATGCAACTTAGTATATTGTGCCAATTAATGCAAAATCATATCTATAGACAACAAATTTTTCTGTTGACAAACTCACACTAAAAGTGAAAATAAATAAGCCAAATATTATACAAGTGATATGAACTATTCCAAAAGCCAAATATGCAGAAATATTTTTCAAATACTTTAATACACCACTCAACTTATATTTCTGAAACCCAAACACACTTAATTTCATATAGCATGAATAAACCAATCCATATTTTTAAATGAAGATCCAATGTAAACAATCAAATCATGGCAACAAAGAATTCATTTGGTCCCAACGTAATATTCAAAAAAGAAAAAAAGAAAAAAAAAAGAGTTGGTAAAAACAAAAATAAACACAAAACACGTGGTAACAAACTATTTGGATTTTTGTCTCATATTTTAATTTGCCATCAGCTTATTAGACATAACTAGAAGATATTTGTTTCTAGAAATTTCTACAACCACAATAAAGAAATTAAATGAAGAAACACAAAACTTTATTGACAGAATACAAGTATTATTTAAACTCTCTACTCATACGTTATATATATATATATATCCCCTTTTTAATAAAAGGAAAGTACACAACATATTTTTATAGATTTTATATTTTTAATAAATGGTTACAAATTGTTACAAATAGGTTATAGATAGGTTTTAAATTAATCCATATATTAATATTTATGGTTACACCTAAATATTAGGGATGTTCCAAATTGATAATTGATATATTAATGGTAATAAATAAAATCATGGATATTCTAAACTGTATTTTTAGAAGATTTTAGTTTTATATCATGTTGTTTCCAAAGATCTTTAAACACAATATTACAAATTATTTTTCACAGATTTTATCGATAGACCATAACGTTAATCAAAGATAGATTACGAAATTGATAGATTGATTGGTTACAAATTAAATAGTGGGTTACAAATAAGATTACAAAATAAAATTTAACCAGTGATATAGCACGGGTAATTATCTAGAAACATTAACAATATAAAACTTACAAAATATGTGTTTTTTTTTCAAGCCTTCATATTTAGCATATGATTTTATTGCATAATGTTTTATCTAAAAAAAACTTTTAAAAACAATAACATAAATTTTATTTTATATAAAAAATACAATATAAATAAAATAATTTTCAACCCGTGCTCTAGCACGGGTCTTAATCTAGTATCTATATATATTTATAAAGCTAATGATGTTTAAGAACGTCATCATAATTACACAAGTTAGCACGTACATACAAAATATATATAGCCAGCAAAACTAATACGGAATAGTGACTCCCTATTAAGTATCCTGATTCAAATATATCAAGTAATTAACACAATTTATCAAAAAAAAAAAAAGTAATTAACACAAAACTCTAATAGATTTGTTTTTCTTTATCTGGTTAACCAAAAAGAAAAAGAAGAACAGGATTTTAAACAATCCTTAGTGTGAATTCGATTGCCATTAAGATAAGGTTTGGTCCACGCAGCGTTTACACACAAAGTCTACAGAGAATGTGATGATAAGTGTATCATACGAAGTTTGTGTTGCTAATTGTAGACCAACTAGTATTTAAACGAGCCTTGTCTCATCACCATTTCATCAATACAAGCTTATAACTCTCCACATATACATTTTGCAATCAAACAAATCGAAAGATGGAAGGCAAAACTTTGATTCTAAGTGTGCTCGTAATGAGTCTTGTCATGGCGCAGATTCAAGTCGAAGCAAAGAGTTGTTGCTCGAGCACGACTGCTAGAAACTGTTACAATGTATGCCGTCTTCCTGGAACTGCTAGGGAAACTTGTGCAAAACTTTGTGGATGCAAAATTATTAAGGGGAAAAAATGTACTACTCCGCCATATATACATGCCATTCTTGAAAACTCTGGTAGTTTCATACTTTCTTTGTTGTTTCATTAAGTTATATCTTTTACATGTTGGACCAAGATTTTCACGATCCAAGAACTTTTTTTTNCGATTGCCATTAAGATAAGGTTTGGTCCACGCAGCGTTTACACACAAAGTCTACAGAGAATGTGATGATAAGTGTATCATACGAAGTTTGTGGTTCTAATNTGATGCTGTCAACGAATATTGTAAGTTGGGTTGTGCATCCTCTGTGTGTAATACCTTGACCACTCTCCAGAACTCCGGTAACGTGAAAATTCATTATTATTATTATTATTATTATTATTATTATTATTATTATTATTATTATTATTATTATTATTATTATTATTAGATTTCTGGAACAAGTGAAAAATCAATTAATTTTAATTTTGTTTCGGTGAAATAGATGCAAGTGAAATTGTGAGTGGAGCAGTTGTACAATGCACCGAGGCATGTTCTGAGTTCTGTACCAAGGACTCATCCAATGCAGTTGAAACTGCCTAATAAGGATATCCAAGAACTGTGTTGTTGTTTTCGCTGTTTTCAATAATTGTCGTGTATGTGACAAAAAATGCTAGAGTCTTAAGCTAGCATCTACTTCTACTTGCTATTATCCAAATAAAGAATAATAATGTGTCCTTCTCTTCTATCTACGATCAAAACTTTCCCATTAACGTAATTTTCTTACAATCAGTTCATATCTTGACAACATCCAATGCAAACTTAGCAAAACAGTTAAGACTTACAAATCTCAAATTATATAATTCATTGTATGAACCATTCAGCATGGAATCGATATGTTGAAGTAATGGAAAACTTATAGTCATGATTGTTAGAGTAGTAACCCAATAACTTCTTGGAGCAAGTTCTTCAAGTCAATCTTACAAGAAAAAGTTTCTTGAGAGCGAAGAAAAGTATCAGACGGAGCAAGAGAAGATTGCAACCTTGCAGTCCCAAATTAAAGACGCACATTTTTGGGATCAAATGATGGCCCAACTTCATCAGACATAATTCCTCCTTCATCATACATCAGACACGAAAATGTTCGGTGTTTACGGATATATCTCTTGTTAGCAATTTGGAAAATGTTCTTCGGCATTTAGTAAAGAGACTTACCCAAAGGAAGCACTTACATACAAAGAGTAAACACCGATATATTGCCCGCGTTCTATCAAATATTGGATAAGATACTAACTGAACAAACTGAATTTCTCATTAATCTGTAAATCTCAGATTACACTAGTTTATATACAGGATTAGGATTAAGTAAAAGGAAGCTTAATCCTACATAAACTATATAATGGATATAAACCGGTTGATTAAACCCGGTACGCTATCCTAATACACCCCCCTCAAGCCTCTGAAACCGAAATATGTGAAGGATGAAAGAGACTTGATATAGACATGCGTCCAAGAAGAGAGTAGAAAGGACCAGGCTGAAGAGCTTTCGTCAAGATGTCAGCATGTTGGTTTGCACTGGAGACGTGAAAGAGCTTCAAGAACCCATTCTTCATCTGATCTCTGACGGTATGACAGTCAATTTCGATGTGTTTCGTCCTCTCATGAAACACGGGATTGGTGGCAATGTGAATGGCCGACTTGTTATCACAAAATAACTTTGCAGGAGAAGTGACAGTGATCTTCAAATCCTTGAGCAATTGGTTTAACCACAAGAGTTCACAAGTGGCAAGAGCCATGCTGCGATATTCGGATTCTGTACTGCTTCGACTAGTAACCTGCTATTTCTTAGACTTCCAACTAATCAAGCTCTTGCCCAGATAAACGCAAAAACCAGAGATGGACCTACTAGATTCAGGGCAAGTTCCCCAATCCGCATCAGAAAAAGCATTAAGGCAAGGTTCCGAGCTAGCAGCATAATAGAGTCCTTGACCAGGGTTACCTTTAATATAGTGGCAAATCTGATAAGCA
>NC_025704.1:26231807-26234904 GCF_000633955.1 Camelina sativa | reverse complement strand
CACAAGAGTTCACAAGTGGCAAGAGCCATGCTGCGATATTCGGATTCTGTACTGCTTCGACTAGTAACCTGCTATTTCTTAGACTTCCAACTAATCAAGCTCTTGCCCAGATAAACGCAAAAACCAGAGATGGACCTACTAGATTCAGGGCAAGTTCCCCAATCCGCATCAGAAAAAGCATTAAGGCAAGGTTCCGAGCTAGCAGCATAATAGAGTCCTTGACCAGGGTTACCTTTAATATAGTGGCAAATCTGATAAGCACCTTGAAGATGTACATCCGCAGGCAAGAGAGGAACTGACTCAAGTTGTTAACTGCAAAAGTGATGTCTAGCCGAGTAATGGTGAGATAAAGCAGTCTTCCTATGAGCTCTCTGTATGATGTAGCTCGAATAGAATCAAGAGGAGTTCCCATGTCCTTCGTGTAATGAACATTGGGATTCATAGGAACACTGCAAGGTTTACAAGCCAACAACCCTGTGGAAGCCAAGATGTCAAGAGCATATTTGCGTTGGCAAATAGAGATACCACTGCTATTACGAGCTATTTCTAATCCCAAGAAAAACTTAGGAGCGCCCATATCTTTGATCTTGAAAGCAGCATGCAAGACAGTCTTAAGCTCCTGTAAATCACTGTCATTATTAGACACAATCATAATGTCATCCACGTATACCAGTAAAGCAATAAAACGTGTTCCTCGCTGTTTGACAAACAAAGTGTTGTCACCGGGACACTGAGAAAAACCAGCTCCAAGGATCACTCTGGAGAAGCAATGGTACCACTGGCGAGAAGCCTGCTTTAAACCGTAAAGAGATTTATGTAGCCGACAAACCGCATTAGGAGGAAGTGGTGCACCACCCGGAGGAGTAAAGCCTTGAGGGAGACTCATGTAGATCTCCTCATCTAAGCTCCCATGAAGGAAAGCATTTGTCACGTCCATCTGGGTTAGTGTCCAACCATGTATAGCTGCTAATCCCAAAACAAGTTTAACACTAGCAAGCTTAGCAACAGGTGAAAAAGTGTCGATGTAATCAATCCCCTCCATTTGAGTATACCCTTTAGCCACTAATCTCGCTTTATAACGATCTATAGATCCATCTGGGTTATATTTGATAGTGTAAACCCATTTACACCCTATCACCGTCTTACCAGGAGGTAAAGAGACAACACTCCAAGTCCCAAGATGCTCAAGAGCAACAATCTCCACATCCATAGCCTTGGTAAAATGAGGATGAGCCATGGCCTGCTTAAAATTCTGTGGTTCCGATTCAATTGAGCAAGAAAGAACAAAAAATTGATAGGAAGGACTCAATTTAGAATAGGTAAGAACAGAATCAAGAGGGTAAACAACAAGTGGATCCGAAGAAGAGAGATTATCAGAAAGCTGAGTAAGATTGCATAAAGCAACAACAGAAGAAGAAGAGGAATCAGATGTTGAAAGATCAAGAGAAGTCAAATTAGAAAAAGAAGTGTTTGTAAGGTTACAATGATAGTCAGATAAGTAACCTGGAGCTTTAGCTTGGCGTCGTGGCCTATCATTGTTCTGTGCAACCTGTCCTGTGCCAACTGTAACAGTCTCATCCGGTATGATAACAGCACTAGGAGATGATGACGATAATGCGGATGATGATGCAGAAACAGGAACAGGGAAAGGCAATGAATGTGTATCTTCGACAAGCTCAATCTCAGTAGAAACAGGCATAGGTAAAACCATCTTACTAAACAAATCAGTAGTTGGAAGAGAAGGTGTAACATTTTTGAAAGGGAAAATATGCTCATGAAAAACAATGTTACGAGTAATATGAACAACATTAGTTTCCAGATTAAGAACCTTATAACCTTTGTAACCAGAGGGATATCCTAGAAAAACACATGGTTCAGCTCTAGGAGTAAACTTGTTTCGATCCTTAGCTAAAGTGGAAGCATAACATAAGCAACCAAAAGATCTTAAGAAACTATAATCTGGTTTTTGTTTAAAAATTTTTTCATAAGGCGAAATTTTGTCTAAAACTAAAGAGGGTGTTCTATTGATCAAGAAAACAGCAGTATGAATGCAATCAGACCAGTAGCAAAGAGGAACATTAGATTGAAACAAAAGTGCATGTGCAACATTAAGAAGATGCTGATGCTTTCTCTCGACAACCAAATTTTGTTGTGGTGTATAAGGACATGAAAAATGATGTAACATGCCATGATCTTTAACCAGTTGATTAAACCCAAGTTCAGGGGCATTATCACTACGAACAATCTTAATGACAGAGTTATACTGTGTTTGAACATGTTTAATAAAAGACGGAAAAATAGAAAGAACATCATTTTTATTCCTCATCATATAAATCCAGGTGATTCGAGTACAATCATCTACAATAGTAAGAAAATAGCGATATCCTTCTATAGACTCTACTGAAAAAGGTCCCCAAGTATCTATATGAATGAGATCAAACGGTGAAGTAGAAAGTTTACTATGTGAAATAAACGGTAATTTCTTTTGCTTAGCTAGGGGACAAATATCACAATGATCATGAGAAGAAAAACTAGAGATAGACATAGGTAAAGTACCCGACATATATTGTAACTTGACAGAAGATGGGTGACCTAAGCGTTGATGCCAGACACGACCATCGACTTGCAAGGATCCAGAAAAAGATGCTGAAACAGAATTCGCAGAAGCTGAAATGTCATGATGCTCCAATACGTATAGACAATGGATTAGCACACCTCTACCAATCATCAAGTCCCGAGTATGGTCCTGAATATAACACGAATTAGTATAGAAATGTGCAGAGCAATTATCATGTCTAACCAAAGAACTCACACTTATCAAATTGAATTTAAAAGTTGGTACATAAAGAACATCATGCAAAATCAATGTTTGAGTTATTTGTATAGTGCCTATATGAGTAATGGCAACTCTAGTGCCATTAGGGAGTGAGACTGTTACACCTGTCACTGGAAAAGTCTCACTAAACAAGGAAAGGTCAGAACACACATGGCTAGTCGCACCTGTGTCAATTATCCAACTACCACTAGGTAGAACATAATAGAGAGAAGAAAGGCACTGATGTTGAAAAGTAAAAATTTTATTTTCAAAACGAAGGCT
>NC_025704.1:26207889-26231747 GCF_000633955.1 Camelina sativa | reverse complement strand
TCCACATCCATAGCCTTGGGAAAATGAGGATGAGCCATGGCCTGCTTAAAATTCTGTGGCTCCGATTCAATTGAGCAAGAAAGAACAAAAAATTGATAGGAAGGACTCAATTTAGAATAGGTAAGAACAGAATCAAGAGGGTAAACAACAAGTGGATCCGAAGAAGAGAGATTATCAGAAAGCTGAGTAAGATTGCATAAAGCAACAACAGAAGAAGAAGAGGAATCAGACGTTGAAAGATCAAGATAAGTCAAATTAGAAAAAGAAGTGTTTGTAAGGTTACAATGATAGTCAGATAAGTAACCTGGAGCTTTAGCTTGGCGTCGTGGCCTATCATTGTTCTGTGCAACCTGTCCTGTGCCAACTGTAACAGTCTCATTCGGTATGATAACAGCACTAGGAGATGATGACGGTAATGCAGATGATGATGCAGAAACAGGAACAGGGAAAGGCAATGAATGTGTATCTTCGACAAGCTCAATCTCAGTAGAAACAGGCATAGGTAAAACCATCTTACTAAACAAATCAGTAGTTGGAAGAGAAGGTGTAACATTTTTGAAAGGGAAAATATGCTCATGAAAAACAATGTTACGAGTAATATGAACAACATTAGTTTCCAGATTAAGAACCTTATAACCTTTGTAACCAGAGGGATATCCTAGAAAAACACATGGTTCAGCTCTAGGAGTAAACTTGTTTCGATCCTTAGCTAAAGTGGAAGCATAACATAAGCAACCAAAAGATCTTAAGAAACTATAATCTGGTTTTTGTTTAAAATTTTTTTCATAAGGCGAAATTTTGTCTAAAACTAAAGAGGGTGTTCTATTGATCAAGAAAACAGCAGTATGAATGCAATCAGACCAGTAGCAAAGAGGAACATTAGATTGAAACAAAAGTGCATGTGCAACATTAAGAAGATGCTGATGCTTTCTCTCGACAACCAAATTTTGTTGTGGTGTATAAGGACATGAAAAATGATGTAACATGCCATGATCTTTAACCAGTTGATTAAACCCAAGTTCAGGGGCATTATCACTACGAACAATCTTAATGACAGAGTTATACTGTGTTTGAACATGTTTAATAAAAGACGGAAAAATAGAAAGAACATCATTTTTATTCCTCATCATATAAATCCAGGTGATTCGAGTACAATCATCTACAATAGTAAGAAAATAGCGATATCCTTCTATAGACTCTACTGAAAAAGGTCCCCAAGTATCTATATGAATGAGATCAAACGGTGAAGTAGAAAGTTTACTATGTGAAACAAACGGTAATTTCTTTTGCTTAGCTAGGGGACAAATATCACAATGATCATGAGAAGAAAAACTAGAGATAGACATAGGTAAAGTACCCGACATATATTGTAACTTGACAGAAGATGGGTGACCTAAGCGTTGATGCCAGACACGACCATCGACTTGCAAGGATCCAGAAAAAGATGCTGAAACAGAATTCGCAGATGCTGAAATGTCATGATGCTCCAATATGTACAGACAATGGATTAGCACACCTCTACCAATCATCAAGTCCCGAGTATGGTCCTGAATATAACACGAATTAGTATAGAAATGTGCAGAGCAATTATCATGTCTAACCAAAGAACTCACACTTATCAAATTGAATTTAAAAGTTGGTACATAAAGAACATCATGCAAAATCAATGTTTGAGTTATTTGTATAGTGCCTATATGAGTAATGGCAACTCTAGTGCCATTAGGGAGTGAGACTGTTACACCTGTCACTGGAAAAGTCTCACTAAACAAGGAAAGGTCAGAACACACATGGCTAGTCGCACCTGTGTCAATTATCCAACTACCACTAGGTAGAACATAATAGAGAGAAGAAAGGCACTGATGTTGAAAAGTAAAAATTTTATTTTCAAAACGAAGGCTAGAAGAAGGAAACTCAATTGTAACGTTACCAGAAGAAGATGTTGCAGCCATAGCACCATGCTCAGTTATCGTAGCAGATGGGTAAGGAGACGGCTGCTCTAAGTCTTGGTCTGGGTGTTGAGTTGATGGAGCAAACTCTGAATCTGGTCAGAAGTGAAACTGCTCAGATCAAGACTAGTTGCAGACTGTGCTGGATCAGGTGTATAAGAAGCAAAATTCATCACTGCATTGGCTACTGCACCCGGTTGTGAGTATTGTGTCTGCTGATATTGATTCTGAGCTTGTTGGAATTGAGCCTGCGTAGGAAACTGAGGACGTTGTCCTGTTGGAAAAGATGCACGAGGTGGAGCAGTTTGTGATAACACTTGCTGCACTGGAGGACGTTGAGCATTCCTATGACCAGGTGGATATCCATGAAGCTTAAAACACTTTTGGATAGTGTGACCAACACGGTTGCAATGAGTACAATAAGGCTTCTGATGAGGTCGAAAGGCAGCATAGGCAGCATTATTAGTAGGTCCAAAAAAGTAACCATTAGGAGAAGGCATCATAGAGTTATAACCAACATTATCAGAAGGACCTGAAGCTTGAAAAGCCACATTATCAATCTTGGTAGCTGGTTGAATATTCTTTTGCCTTTCATCCTCGGTGACCATGTGAAAAACCTCTCCAATCGAAGGCATGGGTTTCAACATCAAGATATGTCTGCGTGTGGGTTGATAAGCTTCATTCAATCCCATTAAGAACTTTGTAACCCTGCTACGCTGCTGCAATTTCTCCCACATAAGTGCGGCATTACACTCGCACTTGCCACAAGTACAAACAGGAACATCTATATAATTCTTCAACTCTTCCCATAATGTTACTAACGCCATATAATATGTAGTAACATCCATAGATCCCTGTTGTAAACTACTCAACCGTTGTTCAATTTCAAAGACTCTAGGTGCATCATCTTGCCTAAAACGAGACATAAGATCTAACCAAATCGCAGATGCAGTAGGCATGTAGAGTAAACTCTGACCTATGTGCTTAGAAACTGAACTCATTAACCAAGTAATCACCATATCATTACATCGTGACCAAGAACCTGCATCAGGATGATCATCGGGAGGTTTAGGAATGGTTCCATCGATGAAGCCCAACTTATTCATGACATTAAGAGCCATGCGCACAAAACGACGCCAAGAATGAAACTCTGAGCCAGTACTGAGCCGATCCGAGACCAAAACCATCCCAGCATGATCCGATGAATGGAGGAAATACGGATTCTCGTATTGATCAGTAGGACGACGCGATTCGGAGTTCAAATGCGAAGGTACAGGACGATCTTGCGAATTTGAAGCCATCGTAAAGATTAAAGATGAAATTGATCTAAAAAATCAAAGATTATAGAAGGATTGAGCTGGGATTAAGCAAATCGAAGAGAACCAGCACCAATCTAGGTCAATCAAAGAGAACGAACGAAAAGCAAGAACACGAGCCCGAAAAAGAAAAATTCAATCACAGCGATATAGAGCTGGAAAACAAAATCAAAGATCAGCGGAGTGATAGGAGCACTCATGGCTGTAGAATCCAAGAAAAAACGAGCTCGAGAAGAATGAGAATCAATGGCGGAAGCTTTTGTCATTGTGTCGCTCTGATACCATATCAAATATTGGATAAGATACTAACTGAACAAACTGAATTTCTCATTAATCTGTAAATGTCAGATTACACTAGTTTATATACAGGATTAGGATTAAGTAAAAGGAAGCTTAATCCTACATAAACTATATAATAGATATAAACCGGTTGATTAAACCTGGTACACTATCCTAATACGTTCAACGATCTATTCTTTTTATATTAAACCTGAAATATTTATATAACACTGCGGATGGATGATAAAATATTAATTTCTTGCATTCGACCACTTTGAGATTAAAAAAGCTTTTGTCGTAAAGGTAAATCAAAATATTATATTTTTTAGTTATGCAAAATCATATCTATATAGATAACAAATTTTCTGTTGACAAACTCACACTAAAAGTGATATGAACTATTCCAACAGCCAAATATGCAGAAATATTTTTCTGAAACCCATATACATACTTTTTTTTTTTTTTGATAACTCAGGGTAAATCCTCAGACCTATGGAGGGGTCCGAGACTAATCCCTGGGGAGAGGGTATCCCATGGGTAGGGTCCCTCCCAGGCTTTCAAATAGGCCGTAAGCAATGGACCCATACCCATGTGACCAAAGGGATAAAGCTAGCAATTCTGCGCTTGGGAAGAATCAATCTCTGGCCTGGACCAACAGGGCGACTCTTCCTTCCAAGCTAGAACCACTAGCCCACCATCTCGTGGTTGCCATATACATACTTAGTAAACCAATCCACATTCTTAAATGAAGATTCAATGTGCATGTGCAAACCAATCAATATTTCAACAAAAATCCTTTTTGATTCAGAGAAAATAAACAAATCATGCCCACAAGCATTCATCATGGTCCCGCGAAAAACAAACAAAAAGAAAACACCGATATATTACTCACGACAAACAATCTATTCTTTTTACAGTAAACCTGAAATACATATAAATACATAGATATATATATATATATATATTAGTTTTTTTTATAAAGGTATATTTAGTTATATAAATACATAAGTATATTATTAGTTTTTATCGATCACGAAAGCTGTAAAATATGTAGTTCTCTAGAATTATCAGTTAATTAACTCTAACACACTTGCTCGGATGGATGAAATTTGTTTCAAATATTTTAGCACACCACTCAAATTATTAGGCACCAAGCATTTATTTGGTCCCAACATATAATTCAAAACTCCAATACAAAAAAAAAAAAGAGTTGGTTAAAAAAAAAAAAACACAGAACACGTTGTAACAAACTATTTGGAGTTTTGTCTCACTCCAAATTATAAGAACGTGCATAATAACTACACGGTTTGCACGAATATATACAATACTAGAAAATACATATGAAATGTAAAATATTTTGTATGTAAAATAAAATTTTATTAAATTATATATAAAATGTACATGATATTATTTATATATGCATTAAAAAGACTTTAAATACATACATTTATAAGTTTATAATTATGAAGTGTGTTAAAAGAAGGATAATTTTCACATATTGCATAAAAAATAAGTTTTGGTTTTAAATTTAGCAAATTATTTCTAAAATTTTAAAAATACTAAAATAGCATCATGCTTTTAATCTTATACTCTGAATACTAAACCATATCTCTTCAAAATTATACCCTAAATGTAAAATATAAATTCAAATCAAATAAGATAACCATTGGAAATGGTGTAAGCTTTTTTCGGCATAATGACAGATGGAGTAAGGGTCACATGAAAATAGATATGAGGTATGATTGGTAACACAAACAATATTAATGTGATTTAAAAGTAGTTTTGCTTTTGTACAGGTTAACCTACTTATTAATTTATACCACTTTTAATGATTGACATATGTCTATAATGAAAGTATCGAGGTTACAATATGTGTATATATATATATTAAATATTTAACAATAGGTCTCTGTAATGTTTTTCCGTGTAATGTGAATGGATGTTGTAAAGTTTGGGAAGTGATTCAAAAGAGGCATAAAGAAGTATGTGATATTTTGACTATGTATATATGCATTACAAGGTAAAATTAGGCTCAATCTTTTTAACAATATGCAAAGTAATATATATTTTTGTAATGGGGGTAAAGAACTTTTAAAAACAAAAAACAAAGGAAATTTACAAAACAAAAAGTTAGAAATATATTGTAGTTGAAGATTAGAGGACTTAAGAGGAGAAATCTATGGGACTTACAACTATAATATTATGAGTGAATGTTCAAAGCCAAAGAGGTTGTGCTTTAGGAGTCAAGAATTAGGCTCATCTTCATCACTTAAGACTTCGAACTATAGTTTGAAAGTTTAAAAAACCACATTACAAAACAATGCAAAAACATTAAATCATGACCCGAACTATAGTTTGAAAGTTTAAAAAACCACATTACAAAACAATGCAAAAACATTAAATCATGACCCGAACTATAGTTTGAAAGTTTAAAAAACCACATTACAAAACAATGCAAAAACTTTTAATCATGACTATCATAAAACATAATCCTTTGAAGAAGCTAATAAATATTGACAAGACTCTCATACCAAGAAAAAAAATACATTGACATGGCTTTGTAAACGATTTCTTCAAATAGTCATAGAGAAATTAATCTGTTAATCATCACACTGCAAGACATCAAATTTTTTTTTTAAAACTTCATAAGAAAAAAAAACCATGGGAAATGATGGGAAAAGAAAGACATATAGTGAGTAATCGTTTTCTTCATTATTAGTCATGTGAGCATTGGATCTTATATAATACACTAAACATTGTTTGAAGTTTGTAAGGAATTCCACTAACACATACATTATTTAGAGTAATCACATTCATGGCAATAAATACAGTTATAAAGCATATTAATTATAATTAATTTGGCCATATGCATTATTGCAACATGAACAGTTTGAACAAAAACAAACGTCCACCCATAATGTCATAAAGGTAATTGTTTGAGAGAAGTAAATGTAATCTAAAGAAACTGAACAAATAAAATATCCCAAACTAAAAAAATGTGTGTAGACAATTTAGTTTTAGATTAGCAATAATGTGTCTTTTTATTTCATTATAATAGAAAAAAATGACACATGTTAAAAAAAAAAGATTGGTGCCAAATGACAATTTCTCACAACTCTACTTTATTATAGTTTAATATATAGTAAATATTGATATGTGAAACCGATAGAAATAGTTAAGTAATAAAGTTACGATTGTGATAAAAAAAAATATGTGAAAATTTTATAAATTGTAAAAACAAAAGAAAATAAATATATTTTGTAAAATAGGTTACTTTTTCCTTAACAAAAGTAAACGATAGAGATTTTAACTATGAAATAATATTAAATTAAAAACTAAAAATAATTAAATATTTGGTAGACGAAGAGTAAAGAAATTTAAAAGAACATTAGTGAGAAATTTACAAATCGTATAAATTAATTAGACGACAAAATATTTTTTTTTTAACAAAAGTAAACTATATAGATTTTTGCTATGAAATAATATTAAATAGTACAAACCAAAAATAATTTTAAGATTTGGTAGTGGAAGAAAAAAGAAAGGAATATTAGGTATCCTAATTTTAAGTTAACCATAACGAAAAAGAAGAAGATGATTTGAATTTATCCTTAGTCTGAATCAGATTGCCATTAAGATAAGGTTGGTCCACGCAGCAAGTACAGACAGACTCTATAGAGAGCATGTGATAAACATATCATACGAAGTTTCTGGTTGCCAGTCGTAGACCCAACTAGTATAAAAGCGAGCCTTATTTCATCACCATTTCATCAAAACAAGCTTATAACTCTCCTCCACATATACATTTTGCAATCAAACAAATGATCAATCGAAAGATGGAAGGCAAAACTTTGATTCTAAGTGTGCTAGTAATGAGTCTTGTCATGGCGCAGATTCAAGTCGAAGCAAGGAGTTGTTGCCCGAGCACGACTTCTAGAAACTGTAACAATGTATGCCGTTTCTCTGGAGGTTCTAAGGAAGCTTGTGCAAAACTTTGTGGATGCAAAATTGTTGAGGGGCCATGTCCTCCGGGTCCACGTGACATTCTTGAAAACTCTGGTAATTTAATTTCACATTTTGTCTTTGTTGTTTCATTAAGCTATATCTTTTACAAGTTGGACCAAGATTTTGATGCAAGTTAGAAGAATTTTTTTTAAAAAATTTTATTTAAGGTGATGCCGTCAACAAATACTGTAAGTTGGGTTGTGCATCTTCTGTGTGTGGTACCTTAACCACTCTCCAAAACTCCGGTAACGCAAAAACTCATTAATATTATTATTTTTATTTTTATTGTTAGATTTTTGGAGCATATGAAAAATCAATTTATTCTAATATATATTGTTTATGTAAATTAGATGCAAGTGAAATTGTGAATGGAGCAGTTGTACAATGCACCGAGGCATGTTCTGAGTTATGTACCAAGGGCTCATCCAATGAAGTTGAAACTGCCTAACAAGCAATTCCACGAACTATGTGTTGTTGTTTTCCTCGTTTTCAATAATTGTTGTGTATGTGACAAAAAATGCTAGAGTCTTGAGCTAGCTTCTACTATTTCCAGGTTTTCTATGTGACGTAGAAGAAGGTCATTATTTACCCTTTCTAGTTGCTATTATCCGAATAATGAATAATAATGTGTCCTTAATTTCTATGATCAAGACAAACTCTCGCTTTAACGTAATTTTCTTACAATCAGTTCATATATAACTACACGACATCCAATGCCAACTTAGCAAAACAGTTAAGACTTATAATTCTCAAACTATATAAAACCTTATATGAACCATTCAGAATGCAATCAATAGGTTGAAGTAATGGAAAAATTATAGTGATGATTGTTAAGAGTAGTAACCCAACAGACTTTTCGTTTTGGTGAACAGTAACCCAATCTATATATACATTTTTTTGAGACATTTATCAAATAAATCTTGAAGATAGCACTTATTTACAGGCATGCCATTTATATTAAATAATTAATTTAATAAACAAATTAATTCTACTTATATTCGATTTTTTTATATAGAAACAAAGTGTTTAAAAAGGTAACAAACATACTTACAAATGTATACATATTTTAATTCCTTATTTTATAAGTGGGTGAATGAAGAAGTTCCTTATTTGATAAAAATTTGAAAAAATGATTTCTGACTTTTAGTCTCACATTACTTTAGTGCAGTGGGCCAGTGGCAAATGGTAAGTTTTTAATGCACAAGGCACCATCATACCAGGGATCGAGTCCCGCTCCCTACGAATGTAGGGATTTGACTAATGGGCCGGCCTGTTGTACCCAACGGTAAGAAAAAAAAATAGCGATATCTATTTCAAAGGCATGAATTGAAAAAGATTTAGAGTTTATAGAAGATGGTGAGTTTGCGATGCTCTTATAAATTACGATAGAGTTTATAGAACAGTTGAGTCAGCAGAAAGATACACCACTAGACTACCAATTATCCCTAGTCGAAAAAGATGAAGTTTTCCACTCTCTAAGTTTTCATACTTTAATTTAATTATTGCATAAAAATTATTTATTTCCAAACTTTTCTGTACCAACTATAATTAAGAAGGCGCAGAGATATGGTGTGGGCTCAATCTGGTTTGACAAAGGTTTTGGAGCAAGTTCTTCAAATCAATCTTACGAGCAAAATTTTCTTGGGAACCAAGAAAAGCATCAGACGGTGCAAGAGAAGATATGTAACTCTCTGATTGCCAACTTTCTTAGTGGCTTCATGTCTACTCCAAACTTATAAGCCCACCTCGCTCAGTAGGCTCAACTTCTATTTCCGGTCCATGAACTCATATGTATCCAACAGTCAGTTTGTTACATATGTGAAAAACTTGTTTACTGTCCCTACAAATAACCACATGATATTTCTCTATGTTTTGTTATTATTTACATAGTTCCGAAAATCATTTCCCCGGAAGTGTACCAATCCTGAAATTACTCCCGCATAAGCATGTTTAATTCTTGAATTCTCTCAGGACCTTTAACTGAAAAGATAAGTACACTTTGATGACATAGGTGGCCAAATCAATTCTTTTAAATCTCTTTGCATGTTCCTGAAACCGGGGTATCACAATTTACTCCCACTAACAGATCACAACATTCTCTTTGCGCACCAACACCGTCACCTCCTGACGGTGTGAGTCCACCTGACTCCACACTCATCTAGGTTTGACTTTGACACCACTTGTAACGCCCTCACCATCTCTCTTAGTGGACCTGATAACAGGATTTTCACCCAGGGTATCAATTCTCTATGCAGTTGTAGTACAAAGGGTTATCAATCCAAATGGTTGTTATGCTAGCAGATGAGATATGATCAGAACTATGCAAGTCAAGCCAATTAGTAATGGGTTTGATCTAACAGTCCTAAAATAAATAAAAGAAAGTAAATAAACAAGAACCACACGACCTAAGCACTCGATGCAATCATTTGAGTACAGGATCGGGTGGGGTGATCGAGTAAACAAAGAAAGTATGAACAACTTGAGGGTGTACACGAAGCTGGTGATCGAGTACCAGTTTGGGTATAGGATCGAGTGATGAATAAAAATGTAAACAATCAAAATGTGAAAGCTCCTAAGGATGGGGTAATCGACTCCTAAGTGTTCCAGACCAGTATGGATGTCCTACATGCCTCAAGCAAATATTCCTTAGACAATGAATCTAAAATCTTGTTAAAACACTCTCGTGATAGAAACAATCAACCTTGATCACTTCCCTACCCAACTCTCGTTGGAGAAACATGACCAAGCAGGCAATACAAACCGATTCATTATTGTCAATAAACTCCTTACACATCTAATCTCTTAGGCTAAGTGAGTAAATCACTAGCATTGATTGATTCAAGCATTTCATCTACACCTCTCGATGGTAAAACACCCTAGATCTAATCTCAACCTCTCGATTTGTTGATAGCATTAAGAACACCAATCTAGAAAGGAATTTATAAAACATAAACAACCAAGCTAAGACATCCTAACCGATCAAGAAGACAAAATCGTCTATCCCATCCCTAGAAACTTTGTTTCACTACATGGATTTCATTGCAGAAAACATAAAAGCATAGATAAACGAAAATTGCATTGTATTGAAATATAAAAATAAAAGTGAAGAGTACAGAATAGAAATCTAAAAGCATAGCAAAAAGAAGTAAAATAAATCCTAACAAAATGGAAAAAGAGTTTGAGTCGCTCAAGATCTTTCTTAGAAGCTCTCGCTCTCTCGTTTGAGGATCTGCGGCGTGCTAGGGCGAGAGGAAGAAGAGGGGACTTAAATCTTCCTAGTCTTCTAGCAAACTTAAATCTTAAATCTAGAGAGTTATCAGACCCCCAAACTTAAATCTTGCTAGTCTTCTAGCAAGGAAGTAGAGGATGAGTTAAAAATGGGGACTCATAACCTTTTTGTGGTAAGCGAAAGACTCAAGCTATAGTCCTTAAAGATAGTTTAATGGTGCTAAGATCAATCAACATACTTACAAATATTTGTCTATGCTTATTACCATGCATCGATCTAATTCAACCTCCAACTAAAAGTAAAGACTTGCAATTCCAAAGAACATCTCTTTCACATTCATTTAAGTGTTTGGTGAATTCTTGCAAATGGAAGTGAATCAAGCTCAATCGGATTCAAGGGTAAGGCTTTTTGGTAAGGTGGTTTCAAACAATATCTTTGGGTGGTCCTCTCTCAAAAGAAGGAATGCTAGACAGTTGTGAAAACTATCTAAGATTGAGAACAATTAGGGCATACTAAGCTTAACTCTTGATAATCTATCCTTTTCTCATTCACTTTCCCTTTTTTTTTTTTTTCTATCCCCTAGAATAAAACTACCCACATCCTTGATTTTAACTCTCTTCTTTTTTATAATCCCTAAGGTCTAAATTTTAAACATCTATCTCTTTTTTTTCTTTCTCTTTCTTTGCTAAACTCCTAATAATATTCCTATATTTTTTTTTTCTTTTTCTAGGAGACTATGGCAAGATCTTTTCTCTTTTTGTTTTTTTTACTTAAAGACTTAGAGCTAATTGTACTGAACCTTAGGGAATTTCTTTTTTTAATTTCTCTTTTTATTCCTTAACCCAAACCCAAATAATCATGCTAATCCACCTATCTTTCAAAACCGATTCTATTAGCTAGTCCAAATGATTCTAACTTAGCTAAATCAAGAGCCAGTTCTTTGGCGTTCTCAATACTCTCAACGTTTCAAAACCTATCACACAATGAAAAGGCCTCACTCAACAATTCATAACAAGGTTTGAAGAAAGGTTTGGGTTCAAGGGTAGGAAAAACGAATCGAGTTAAACAAAAAGATTGGTTAAATTGGTGTGTTAACCCGAGTTTAGAGTTACCATGAGCAAATATTCAAATTCCATAAGCAAGACAATTTAAGTTCAGGTTAAGTCCAATAACATAGAGATGATTCAATGTTCAAGCAAGTGGAGGAAGCTTTCAAAAGACACAAGGTTCTAAACAAAGATTTTTCATTTTTTTCCAAAGATTGATCTAGCAACAATGAACTGTGATTAAGGGCTATAACTTCAATCCTAAGGTTTGACTTTAAACAAGGTAGTTTTAATCATTGTCCCCTAAGATGCATATGCAACAATCCTATATGAAGCAAACTGGACTCAATTCTAATATGTAAATGCAACTACATGAACACTCTTTTTAAAATAAAATAAAAAATCAAATTTTTTGGGTTTTTTCAATGCAAATAGATGCAGACTCAAATGAATAAAACTAGCATGCAGAAATTTGAAATAAGAAAATAAAACACAATGTTATATACATTCTAGGACCCTTCCTCAAACTTAAATTACACAGTCCCTGTGTAAATAAAAGTCTGAAAAAAAATCCAAGAATCACACAAAATTAAGTAAACTAAATGCAATGTTATTTACAAAGGTTGGATGAATTTGGTACCTCATGGGTTGGTGAAGAAGGAGGTCGTAGCAGCCTCCATACTTGCCAACGTGTAGCTAGGGTCATCACCGGCTTCAGCAGGTGTCGGGATTCGCTCGTCAGAGAGCTCGGTTATGTGCATGGACGACTTGCTCGGACCAGCATCCGAGGGGTTGATCGTGTAAGGCATCGCATAACTCATCGGGTAGGGCATCAGATAGTACGATGGATATGGTGGAAGAGGTCCGGAATGGTCACTCGTATAGCCGCTCGCAGGGTGCATCACGTACGGGATCGTGTATGGCATCTAATAAGGCGGAGGGAAAGGCCATGAGTGCTCACCTAAATGTGTGCTCGATGGTGGCATCGGATAAGGCATCGTGTACCCCATCGGGATAGGCGTCGGATAGGCATCAGTGGCTTCTCCGCGATCTATCTGGCCTGGTGGCATCCTCCTCTGCTTGGGGCTCGTAGAATGATGCTCTGTGAGGCTCTGGAGGTGCTAATCATCGAATTCCTCCTAGTGGTCCGCTCCTCCCCATCCATGTGGGTGCATATGCTGAAGTGGGGGCTGAGGCACAGCTTGCCTTGTCTTGCAGCTCCCTGATCTGACCTACCATTACCTTCACTGAGCCGGTAAGGTCCTTCATTTTCCTAGCTAGGAACTTGTTCATCCTCTTCAGCCATCCGATCCTCTTGTGAGCTCCCCTCACCCCAACAGGTTGCTTTTGAAAGCAAACATACTCCTCAAAATCATAATCTTTCGAGTTATCTCCCTGTCCTTCCCCATTTGGCTCTCTCTCTTCAGCTTCGAATTCCTCATTCGGGTTGTACAGCTCCTCGAAAGGTGGTGTGAAGTCTATGTTGTCTCCTAGCCTGACTTTGGTACACACGACGTTGGGCAGGATCATTAGGGTGGCTCCGGCAGCTAGATGGACAAACTTGAAGAGAAACATGTCGTTTGGCCTCTCATAGGCAAAGAATCTTGCTAGTGTCAAGTACTCTATGTCTAGCCATATCGGCTCATGTACCACTCCCTTCAAAGGCACATCGCAGGCCACCAAAATTGGTGTGACCAATCCTCTTATGGAGATCTCCCCAGCTCCCTCTCTTCTCTCAGTTTTTATTGTCCGAGACTTAAGGTAAAGGAACTGATCGAGCAGCACAAAGATCATGCTAGTACCCGCAACATCTCCTATCAGTTGGTTACCATCCCTAGCATTATCTAACACTCCACACAAGGCAATGTCTAGCAGCTGGAGCTCCTGGTCATTCACATTCCCAGTCTCCTTTCTAGCAGAAAGGGTGTAAGCTAGGGACTTGTGAAAATACCTCAAAACAGGGCTCTTTATTTGAGCAGACTTAGAGCTTGTAGACTTGTAGGGAAGCTTGTCTCCTATTGTCAGCCATAGGGACTTCATCTCCTCCTTGCTCACCTCCATGCTTTCTCCACTCCCAGCCTTGAAACCATACTACTTCTCCATCTCCTTGAAGGTAAGTCGGTACTCCTTGTTGCGCACGGAGAAAGTGATGAACCCAATCCCCCCCATCGGATAGTAGGGTCGGGTGGTCTTCAAAGTAGTGTAACCGTAGCGTGGAGAGGAAGTGAACCGTCTCCTCCTCATAAGCTTTGATGTTGGTTCGCATCATCTGGCCTAGGTGGCACATATCAAAAAGGAATTCGACATCTCTAGCGATCCCCAATTGCTTCAATGTTTCATGGTGAGGGTAGCGGGTTCCTACAAAGCTCATCTAGCGGAGGACCTTGAAGAGCTTGGCCGGAGTCTCCACCTCATTCTGCTTTAGCCTCCGCGAAGCCTGGCATGTGCGTTCTCTCTGCTCCTCCTCTCGGTCACGGCTCTCCTCCTCTGTGTCTCGATCCTCTTCCTCAGCTGCTCTCTCGGCCACCTTTTCAGCCCTTTCAGAGGCTGGTCTCTTCCCTCTATCAACCGCAGCTCTGCTCCTTAACTGCGAGGTTTGGATCTCTTCTGGTTCTCCTACATCTGCATCAGAATCGACCTCCATAGGGTCGGTGACGGTTCTCTCGGACGTACACAGATCCCTATGTCGAGGAGATCGACGAACAGCACTCGTCACTGGGCTTGGTGAGCAAACTCGGAGATCTGCACGATCGGTTGCTCGAGCACCTGCTCGGGTGACGGATCAGGTTGAGCATCGGGTTGGGGATGCGAAACGTCCAGCCAACGGTTGGGAATGCAGAACGTCTCCTCTTTCGTGGGATTCACGAGGTTCGACGGCTTCACCTCCGGTTCTTGCAGCGGTGGAGGTTGATCTGCTCCCCTTCTTTTGGTAAGTCTTCATCTTTGGGGCCATTAGTAAATCCTTGAAGGTAAAAACAGAGACTAAGCCGAGGTTAATAGGGTTAGTCCACAAAGATTGAAAAACTCGATTTCTAGGTAGAGAGAAGAAGTTTGGAGGACAAAGAGTTTTAGTGTTTTGAGAAAACTTATGAGGTTGTGAGGTTGAGTCTCCTTAAATAGAGAGGGTTGGCTTCTTGGGCTTCTCCGAGAGTGGGCTAGGGTTTGTGGAATTCGGACTCCACTCGCCACCCGAGTAGGAACACGATCAGGCGCGTCGGGTACAGATTCGGGTAGAGCCTCGGGTTCCCCAAAATTTCCTTGTTCTTTTTCCTCTTTTTTTTATATATAAATGTAAATATGCAAAAATCAAAAAAAAAATAAAATAAATAAATAAAAATTAAAAGAAAATAAAGGATACCTTTGGGACTTCCTACCAAGTGAGCTTGTTTTAAGTCACTAAGCTTGACTCTTCATGCTCTTAAAGCATGAGTTTTAGGAGGAGGAGGTTTTGAAACCTTCTCCACTGTAGCAGGCTGATTCAGTGGATTTTATAGGTCTTATCGAGGTTCCACAGCAAATGTAGTGTTGACTTCTTTGAGGTGCTTGACTCTTCTTTGCTTTGTCTTGGTGGAAAAGACGTGGTCATCAATGGTTGGCCATTTTGAAATGCTCCCCATGCTCAATTCTAGGCCTGGGACTTTGGTTATTTCGGTGAATTCGGTTCGGTCTTTTCGGTTTTTTGGTTTTTTTGAGTTTTGAAAATCTTACCAAATTGAACCGAAATATATTTCGGTTCGGTTATTTCGGCTTCTCGGTTAATTTGGTTTTAAAATTACAAAACCGAAATTAACCGAAATTTGATTAAAAACATGAAAAATCGGATTTTTCGGTTATTTAGAGATAATTTCGGTTTTTTCAGTTTTATTTCAAATATTTTGGTGTTTCGGTTTCGGTTTTTACGGGTGATTCGGTATTTTAGGTGTAAATTTCAGTTTTATTAGATTTTTGCCAAAAAAATAAAATAAAAACAAAAAAAAAATAAAATAAAATTAAAATAAAATTAAAAAAATTTAGAAATATTCGGTTAACCGAAAACCGAACCGAAATATATCGGTTTTTTTGAAAAAAAAATTGTACCGATCGGTTCAGCCGCCATAACCGAAACTGAACTGAACACCAAAAATTTTGGTTCGGTTATTTCGTTTCGGTTTAAAATCCCATGGCTACTCAATTCTGATCTTTCCTCGCTTCACATCTAGGGGTGTCAATCGGGCTGGCCCGGCCCGGCCCGGCCCGAAACCCGTAAAGCCCGCATATGTTTGAGCCCGGCCCGGCCCGGCCCGGCCTGAAATATTTTCGAGCCTATGTTTCAAAGCCCGAGTCTGGCCCTAACAGGGTTACAGGGCTTTTCGGGCTTTTTCGAGCTTATCTTATCGATCAAAAATTCAAACTTATAAGCCTTAAAAAGCAGTGTTTAAAGGTGCACTATAAAACAAATCAATCAAAAATTTAATAACTCATCTATATTCACTACAACCAACTTAATTTAATAGAAAATGTTTAAAACTAAATAAAATTTCGATACTTTAACAAAATAAACCAATATATAACTCATATAAAATATCATTAATAAAAATTTTAAAGTATAAAATATGGTTATTGAGTATATATGAAAACTAGGATTAGAATTTAAAACTTTATTTACAATAAATTATTAATCAAATATTGCAATCAAACAAAAATGTTAACAAAAAGGTACAAATATATTTGTTAAAGGGCTTTTCGGGCTGGCCCGAGCCCGGTCGGGCTAAGCCCGAAAAACCCTGTAGCCCAAACGGGCTGAGCCCAAAAGGCCCGATTTTTTCTGGACATATATATTTAAGCCCGAGCCCGGTGTTTTTCAGGGCCGGGCCGGGCAAGCCCGCGAGCTTTGGCCCTAATTGACATGCCTATTCACATCAATCATTGCTCCTACTGTTGCCAAGAATGGTCTTCCTAGGATCAGTGGATCGTCTGGTTCATTATCCATATAAAGGATCATGAAATCAGTAGGAACTTCCACTCTTCCAATCCTGAGAGGCAAGTTTTCCAGGACACCAATGGGGTGTTTGATTGTTCTATCAGCTAGAAACACATACAGACTACTCGGTTTAAAACTGCTGAAACCCATCTTGTTTGCAACTGATAGTGGCATGATGCTGACTGAAGCTCCCAAATCGCACAAGCAATTGTTGAAAATCCTAAGGCCTATTGAACACGGCAGAGTAAAAGAGCCATGATCCTCCAATTTTTCCTCAATTCGCAGTTCAGGATCTAAACACACTCCACTCCTCAGAATTTCATTCCCAATCTCCTTGACAGCTTCCTTAACCTCAATCTCCAGCTGAGCTGTCTCCTTGGCGATCTCCTCTTGAAGTTCGTATGGTGGCAAGAGCTTGGGAGGTGGAGCTTTTCGCTTGGCCATACGCTCTGCAAGCGCCTCTAATTGGATGTCAATAGCAGCTCTGAACCTTTCCTCTAATTCCTCTTCTTCAGCTCGAGGAAGTTGAGGTTGATCTGTCATCTAAACATCTACCCAATGTATCATCCGATCACCATCATCGGGTGTGTCATCGGGTCCTGCCTTGGGTGGTTCTTCGGTTTGTGATTCTCAAACCAGTGCTCGATTATCAACTCGATCAGTCTCCTCGGGTGAAGGCTCGGGTTCATACTCGAATATGTAGTACTGGGACTCATTTATCTCATAATGATCCATATCCTCCCCATCTTGAACATCGCTTTCCTCAGTGAGGTAGTCCTCATAATCATCATCAAGAAAGATGGCATGGGCAGTGCATAATCCTTTGGATTCTAAACAGTTATACCTGGAAGCTGGTTGATTTTTTGGAGGTGGTTGGTTGTTGTGGTGGCCCTCTAGGTACCTCAGCTTAGTGTTGAGGGAATCATACTTGGCATTCAAGTCATTATATCTAGAATCGATCTTGTTGCTCATTTCCGGGAACCGTTTTGCATTGTCCATAACAGCCGATGCTTGGTTTTGTATCACCTGCTGAATGAGGCCACGGAGGTCAGCTTCTTGGGATTGGTTCTGCGGGCCTTGTATGGTTAACAGAAAAACAAGAATTTTTATATTTAAAATTAATAAATAATTAGATAACCAGGGGAAAATTGGAATTTTGATTTTGTTGAAAAAACGTAGGTATGAAAATAACAACACTTATTATTTTTGGTTTTAAAATGATAATTTGATGTATTTTTATTTCAATCCAAAACCATTGGGTATTAAACGTCCAAATAAAAATAACTTCGGGTTTTTTTGGCATTTTTCCCTTATTTATTTTCTACAGCAAAAAACATCTCAAATTTGTGCTTTTAAAAATTTGCACGTACAAACTTTAAAAGTGGACATTTAGACTTTAAAGACTGTTAAAAATAATAAAGCAATAAAAATCTGATTAATAAAATTTTAGCTTTTAAGACTTTAAATTAATTTTAAAGTATTTAAAATCTCTCCCAATCAAAACCAAAAAGTGTTACTTGGATTTTTTTTTTTTTTTTTGCCAACAAGGTACAAGATCAGCTCAAATGAGCCAATATTACTTGGATTATAATCTATTTTTAAAATTTGTAAATGCAGCTTTTACCCTTAATAAACTATTTTTTATTTTATTTTTTGTTTTTTAGATTCTTTTTGTAGTTACAGATTTACATGACTTGTAATGACATAATTGTTTTTTTAAAAGCTATATTTTTAATACGATTTACAATTACAATAAATTACAAATTTGCTGAAAAACATTTTGTGCATTTTTACAATAAATTATTGAGGCTTATAAATTTGAACAATATATACTACAAAAATAAGGGTTTTGTACGTCAGTTTTATAATTCTTTTACATCAGTTTTAAAATGACACTAATAATATAAGTCAGTTACAAAAGTGACTTAACACGAAATGACCAGTGACGTAAAGCGTTTATGTTTCATTTGTAATACTGAAGTTAAGTTTTATGTAACTCTAAAAGTTATTCACATGGCTTCTAAAACCGACGTAATCCAGTATTTTGAAATATTTTATTTTATAAAACAGTTTCTTTATTATTAACTTTTACTCACAGTACAATTTTTTATTACATAAAAACAAAAACAACTATAGATTAATTCATAGTAAAATCAAATATTACATTTTAAAGACAAGACATAATTGTGATACAAGGGTATACAATATCGAAAATAAAATGAAAAATATAAAAAAAATCTTTGATTTATAAAATAAGAAATTCCATAATCATTGATCAAATGATAAAATGACAATAGAGTCTCAGCTTCTTATATGTAAAACGAGCTACGTAGCCTTGAAGACAACTACAACACCCGGCGTCCATTTAAATTTGACAAAAAAAAACATAGTAGCCCATAATCATTGATCAAATGATAAAATGACAATAGAGTCTCAGCTTCTTATATGTAAAACGAGCTACGTAGCCTTGAAGACAACTACAACACCCGGCGTCCATTTAAATTTGACAAAAAAAAACATAGTAGCCCATAATCATTGATCAAATGATAAAATGACAATAGAGTCTCAGCTTCTTATATGTAAAACGAGCTACGTAGCCTTGAAGACAACTACAACACTACGCATATGCATTCCATAACTAAACAAAAGAAATTCATCATGCGATAACGCTGGTTTCTCAAAATCAATCTGAAATTTTTAAAACAGTCCAACACTAATTGAGTGGACTTATTAAAGAGAAGACTAACAGCTATAGATCAAAATATTATACAACAACTAACATATCAGTTTACATATCAATTTTAAGTAAAATCCAAGTCAAATGACTTTCTGCTTCAGTTCAAATTCCACTCCTTTCCAGATATTGTAGATACTGCTACTGCAAGTGCAATGCAGAAAATACATGTAATTCTAATTTTGTTACCTGGTCACTACTGTTGATACTAGATGATTGATGAAAATACTTGTGTTTCCACCTATTGCATTCACCTGTAAACATTACACTTTGTGTGTTACCTGCAAAAACTGATAACTTCTTGATTACAAAGAAATTGTACATTACCTGAAAATGAGTTCTTGATCCCGTAGGAGTGGTTTTGATGCATAACAGAAGACAAATCGCTTACTAAAGTCATGGTTTGACAGCTAAGGAGCAACTTAAGCAAGTATATGAGAGGGAATTGATGGCAAAAGTTCTAGCCATACAAAAGTGGAAACAGTATTTGTTTGGCAGACATTTTGTGGTGCACATGGATCAGAAGAGTTTGAAGTTTTTACTCGATGAGGTAACAATGGATTACCAGAAATGGCTTATTAAGCTCTTGAATTACAATTTTGAGATTATTTACAAACCGGGAGTGGAGAATACGGCAGCAGATGGACTGTCTAGGATGATTCAACCTAAAGGAGTATTGTCGTCTCATATGTTATTGGCATTAACAATGCCCACTGTACTCAAATTGCAAGACATTTTTGATGAACTAGAGAAGGATGAGCAGTTGCAAGCAGACATCCAATCATGTGTAACAAATCCGGCTAGTCATAGCAAATTCACTTTCAAAAACGGAGTGCTATGGTTCAAACATAGGTTGGTAATCCTTAAGACGTCTGCTTTAATTCCACTAATATTAGAAGAGTGCCATGTTGGGTTGTTGAGAGGACATTCTGGTGTGTTAAAGACTGTTTAGCGGATCCAACAATCATTTCACTCATAAGGGTTAGTGAAGGATGTCCAAAATTTTGTGTCAGAATGTGAAATTTGTGAGTGACACAAATATTCGACCTTGTCTCCAGCAGAATTGTTGCAGCCCTTACCATTACCACAACATGTTTGGGAGGACATATCGATGGACTATGTAGAAGGCTTACCAACGTCACAGAGGAAGAATGTTATATTGGTGATAGTTGACAAATTAAGCAAATACAGTCATTATGTCGGCCTGAAACATCCATTCTCTGCATCGGATGTGGCAAGATTTTTCATTAAAGAAGTGGTGAAGTCAGTGGCGGAGCTAGGAAATCATCCCATCAGGGTCAAAAAAAAATTTATTGGAGTCAATTATGTGATTTAAAAATTTTACCAGGGTCAATTGTACTATTTTACATGGGTAAATTTAATTTTTTTCTTAAAATTTAAGCCGAATTTAAAATTTCACCAGGGTCATTTGACCCACATGCTTGCACCCTACCTCCGCCACTGGGTGAAGTTACATGTATTTTTGGCGTCTATTGTTTCTGATAGAGGCAGTACGTTTTTGAGTGCATTTTGGAAGGATTGCTTCAGGTTATCTGGAACGAAACTGAAATATAGTACATCGTTCCACCCTCAAACGGATGGTCAAACAGAAGTCTTGAACAGATGCTTAGAGACATTCCTTCGATGCTTTGCTTTTTCGCATCCCCGAATGTGGCATCAGTTCTTGTCTTGCGCTGAATTATGGTATAACTCTTCTTTCCATACTTCTCTTAAGGCTTCTCCATTTAAGATCCTGTATGGTAGAGACCTGCCTGCTATATTTCGATTTGAAGAACTATCCACGAAGGTGGTGGAACTTAAGAACATGATGAAGGAAAGAGATTTAATGCTTGATCACATAAAAGAGCACTTGATTCGCGCTCAATAATTGATGAAGAATAATGCTGATAAGCATAGAAGAGATGTATAATTTTAAGTAAGTACTTGGGTTTGCTTGAAACTGAGACAACATAGACAACAATTTATCGTGAAACGTGCTTGTCAGAAGCTAGCAGCCAAATATTTTGGACCCTATGAAACTATGGAGAGGATTCGGAAAGCGGTTTACAGAATGAAGTTACCAGATGTCTCAAAAATACATTTAAACTTTCATGTATCTCAGATTAAGAAGGTCTTGGGAGCACATCATCAGGTCATTCCTCTGCCAGATCTTTTTACTGATTCTGAGGAGTTGTCAATCGAACCAGAGGAAGTATTAGACACCTGTTACAATGATAAGGGTGTGCTGGAGGCATTGGTTCGTTTGAAAGGGTTGCCTGATAATGAGAAAAATTGGGAGGTGGTCAGAGAATTGCAGAAGCAGTTTGCTACTCTAGCGCTTGAGGACAAACTTCATTTCGATGGAGGGGTATTGATAAGCCTCATCAGGTGTATATAAGAAGGAATTGTAAAGGAGGAGCATCACGTGTGGAGCAAGAGAAGAACACATGCGAATAAAATAGTTCATTGCTTATTTACTTTGAAAACATAATAGTTCGAATTATGTTGTTTGTGAGGAAACAGTCGCATGTGACTTCTAAGGAGAGTTGGTTATGATCTAGCTGCTTCTATGATATCAATTATATCAGATTGTTTCAGATAATAAAAAGAGAGTTTCTTCAATACAATACATAGCAAATTTTTATGTGTGATGTATATACAAAGTAGTAGTAAACTGTGTTATTCAAGTTTTACCATAGCTTTATCAGTGAGTTGCAATATTTCCACAAATTCTTTCCATTGATCTTCTGGAATCAGTCCTGGTCTCGCATCAAATAATTCCTCAAGAGTTAATGGGTATTGGGTAGTATATTAAGATCATTACTTAGTGAGCCTAACCACGAACCATCTTTCAGATAGTAAACCAATCTTGTTTGGGAAGCTAACACATAAGGCTCATATTCTTCAGCCTTTCCAGAGTGTATTAAACAAGAGAAATTTACCATAGTATGACCAGAATCATCCAAACGTGTTAACCAGCCAATGATCGACCAAATGTGTTAACCAGCCAATGATCCACGATCAATTTTTGTGATTTTCAACCGAAATCAAAAATCCTACTCAAGCAAGAAGCAAGTCAAGCAAAACATGAACATGAGTCAACATTCTGACTCATATTTTTCTTAAATCGAACAAAAACAAAGCTCAACACTCAAACTAAAAGTAAACAAGTGAATGATACCTTGAATTATTCAGAATTTGAGATTCACCTCACCACGGCTGAAAAATTGATCCTCTTCACGAATCTCTTATCCTACAATAAAATTGTTAGAATCGACATGATTCGTCAATAACACAAAAACACTTTTAAGACATTCAAATCTTGAAGAAGAAGAGATGGTTATGAATTTAATTAATTTAGAAACTCGATTCTGTTTTGTTGGTTTTGTAGTTTCATGATTAGGGCGTTTTGGACCTTTTTCATTTTCTCAAAAATTTGGATCCATCAACAAAATTGAAAAAGCTTCTAAAAGAAAATAAAAAATGTTACATCGGTTAGTCAAATGATGTTAATAATCGTTCTATTCTAATATTTTTACATCGGTTAAAGAAGTGACACAAAATAACTGACGTCTCCAAACGTGTTACTTGTAGTGATAGGTGAACAAATTTTTTTTTTTCTGTTAATTAATTCAAATGTGTAATTTTAAAAGTTGTCACTGAAATGTAAAACAGTTATCAAATGTAGATAGACAAATTCGTTTTAGATATGTAAAAATCGGGTAATTCAACTAGATTGGTTTTATAATCCCCTTGACTTACTAAAAAATTATTTTCATTTTTTTTCCAAAGGAGACTGCATGAGTTAATCACTCAATCCTGTGATTTAAGTGAATCAGATCGAATAATGTAGTCTCCCTATTGGGTCACATTTTTTATATAAAAAAAGCCCGTTTAGACCACATAACCGACTCTTCAATATTTCCATATATATATGCTGTTAGGGGTAGATTCAACCCCAACAAAAGGGCCCGGCCCAGGAAAAAGTCCATAAATATCCCTTTCGAGAGAGAAGGGTATTATGGTATTTTTCCTAGACGAACCGACACGATTCCCTATAAATACGGGCGTACGGCCTTTAGAAAAGGGGATCGAAGAAAAGCAGGAGAAGTCGTACAGCAAGTACAAGAGCTTAGCTCGTCCAAGCAAAAGTCAACGGTTCTAAGCTCATAGCTCGAAGAATCGACGAGAGATCAGCTCGTCTACTATCCTCGTCTACTTTTGTAACCCGTTTAAGTCGCGTTGTAGCCCGTCTTTTGTGTTTCGACATCAATATAATAGAAGAGAACTTCGACCCTCTTTGACCGAACTAAACATACTAATTGTGACCGAAAGGGACATCAACA
>NC_025704.1:26204136-26207394 GCF_000633955.1 Camelina sativa | reverse complement strand
GATGACAATAATTGACAAGGAAAGAAGCAAAGAAGCAAGCTCGTCGGGGGGAACGATAACCCCGGCAACGGATCAAGCGGAGCAGACAGTCCTTCCCACGCCAGACGCTCCAAGAAAGACCGTGACAGTAGAAAGTCCGGAGACCTTCGTCATAGCTACAAATTTGACGACCCCGGCGACCGTAGAGGCACCACAGGCGCCGACACAACTTTCTTTGCTCAACAACCAGCCCGTCTCTAGTATAGACGAGCTGTTCCGAGGGATCTTAACACGCCTTGACCAGCAGGAAGAGCGAACAAACAACCGTTTGGATGCACTCACTGCGGCACAGCTTAACTCGGAAGATGAAATCAACCATCTCAACAACGCTCGGCTCAACCCAGTAAACTTCACTTCGGTAAGAACAACGCCAGGGTCGTATGTGCAAACCAGCGGGTTAGGATGTAATCTTGCCCAGCACCCTATCGAGCGGAATAACGACGTAACCGATCTAACGAAGGACGCCGAGCTAAAAGAAATCAAAGAGCAAATGAAAGAAATGGCCGCAATGATTCAAAAAGCAACGGATAAGGCACCCCAAGTCGGACTTATGCTCGAAGCAACACAGCGAACTCCGTTCTCTCGGAGACTCGCTACGACGACGGTCAGACGGGCAGTCAAGCCACGGTTGGGTCACTATGACGGAACAGTCGACCCGCGAGATTTCTTACTCACCTTTGGCGTAGCCCTCGGCCCTTTACAGTTCAGCCCGGCGGAATACGACGCTGGAGCTTGTCAAGTTTTCGCCGAGCATCTAACAGGAACCGCATTGAGCTGGTTCTCGAGACTCCCACCCGGATCAATCGATAGTATCAGGGAGTTGATAACCGAATTTTTGAAGCAGTTTTCTGTTTTGTTCGAGGATAAGAATTCCCATGCCGACTTATACGCCTTAACTCAGCACAAGGGAGAATCGCTTCGGTCCTTTATAGGGCGATTCAAGGAAGTTTACGTCAACATTTCAATTCCGGACGCTGCCGCAATTGTCGCACTTCGAAATGCGCTCTGGTATGAATCTCGGTTCAAGGAAGAGCTGTCTTTAACGCACATCGAGACCGTAGCCGAGGCATTACTCCGAGCTGCAAAACACATTGGGCTCGAGGAAGAGAAAGCTATCAATACTAAGAAGCATTCTCTAGAGGCAAGTGCGATGCCCAAACAGCCAGTAGCCGCAGCTCCAAAAGTTGACTACGTCGAGCCTCGACAACATTTCGTCAAAAACCAAGATCGAACTCGCCGAACCTTTGCGATCGGCGAAAACAAGTATATACGGAAAGAGGGAGGTGAAAATAGTGCAACCCCGTACTGCGATTACCATCAGAGTACCACCCACGCAACTGACGAGTGTCATTACCTCCAGAAGGTCTTGATGGAGCGATACAAGAAAGGAGCAATAGTCGTCGAGCCCGACAGAAGCAAGACAACCCGACCTGGACGAAGCGACGCCAAGCGCGCCGAATATATCGCTCGAAAATTCATCAAGGATTCAAAGGTACTAGCAGACCAAAGCGAAGACGAGATGAAAATTCAGAACCTACTCACCGAACGGCGCGAAGACAGCGGTAATGAGAAACGACCGCATACAGACTGCAAGCCCGACCAACGTCCTCCGACGATACGACGAATCAACATGATAATGGGCGGGCTAGCCGGATGCAACGATTCGGTCAGAGCGATCAGAGATTATACTAAGAAGGCTGAAATGACGAAATCTTGGCCGTCAAGGTTCGAGGCTGAAGGCATGCCAATCACTTTCGACGGAAAAGATCTAGAAGGCTTGGATTTACCGCATAACGATCCATTGGTCGTCGAACTCTTGATCGGCGAAAGTGAGGTGACGAGAATATTGATCGACACTGGAAGCTCAGTCAACGTCATCTTCAGAGACGTGTTGGCCAAAATGGAAGTCGGCGAACGGGACATTATGCCAGAATGTCACTCTTTAACCGGCTTCGACGGGGATCATCTTATGTCCGTCGGCACCATCACCTTACCAATCTTCGTTGGGGGGATAGCCAGATACTTTCGGTTCGCAGTTATCGACAAGCCAACGATCTACAACGTCATCCTTGGAACCCCATGGCTCCACAAGATGAAAGCCGTCCCGTCAACATATCATCAGTGCGTTAAGTTCCCAACTTCGAAAGGAATATACACACTGCGTGGCAATCAGCAAACTGCACGGGCCTGCTTCCTGATCGAGCATAAGCTTCGCACCGGAAAGAAATTATAGCAATCAAAGCAGCGGGTCGGCGACAGTAGCACGTCACCGACAGACGGAAAGCCGACTGCCGTCCAACAGGGCGTTGCCGCGGTCGAAGAGGTGATCCTAGACGAGAACGACAAGAAACGATGCGTCAATATCGGCACGGAGATAACATCCGCCATGAGGAACGAGTTGATACTCTTCCTCAGGACTAACATCTCAACGTTCGCATGGAGCGTGGCTGACATGAAAGGAATCGACCCAAGTGTCACGACCCATGAGCTCAATGCCGACCCGACGCATAAGCCGATCAAACAGAAACGGCGCAAGTTAGGCTCTGAAAGATCACAAGCAGTGAACGACGAAGTTGACAAACTCCTCGGCGCCGGGTCAATCATGGAAGTAAAATATCCAGAGTGGCTAGCTAATCCGGTGGTCGTCAAAAAAAAGAATGGAAAGTGGCGAATTTGCGTCGATTTTACCGACCTTAATAAGGCTTGCCCAAAGGATAGTTTCCCATTGCCAAGAATCGATCAGCTCGTCGAAGCGACTGCAGGCAACGAGCTGTTAAAATTTATGGACACCTTCTCCGGTTACAACCAGATTCTAATGCACAAGGACGACCAGGAAAAAACATCATTTATCACAGATAGAGGGACGTACTGCTACAAGGTCATGCCCTTCGGCCTGAAAAATGCGGGAGCGACGTATCAACGATTAGTCAATAAGATGTTCGCCGAGCAACTCGGCCAGACTATGGATGATGTGACCGCCGGACGCGGTCACGGTACGATCGCGGTACGGACGCGGCTTGGACTTACGGTCAACTTTCAGTCGGTGAAGCTTTTCACGGCCGAGGTTCTGGGCTTCGGTTCTACGGAAGAATCAAACGATGGAAACGGAGTTACTTCAGGAAGCCACGAACGGTTCAATCGGTCAGTACGGATGCGGGACGAGCGCGTGGACGTCTTTGAGGGAAATGATAGCGGAATGATTTGAGATGATTCGAGGGG
>NC_025704.1:26201194-26204076 GCF_000633955.1 Camelina sativa | reverse complement strand
CGCGGATTCATCTTGATCCGCACATCGTCCTTTTGACGTGTCCCCTTGACAAAGAGAACACATCGCCACCTTTTGACTAACACGCTTAGCCACAAACACTCTCCAACGTTCACAAACATAGGATCAAAAGAGAATATTCTCAAGTTCAAAATTAAACCAAAAAACAAGAGGGAAAGAGAGATAATCGCCTTGGCCTTGCGCGTGAAGCAACTTAGCCTTTAGGCGTTTTGCGTTTAGCTCCATGCCTCGTTAAAACCTCCTCCGGTAAACCCATTGGGACAAACCCGGAGTGAGGAAAAAGAGTACACTTCCTCGCTTAACGACTTGACCGTCTTCACTCTTGGGTAAGAGTGAAGACTAAGCGGACTGAGCCTTCGGAGTCTTCGTTGGGTGGCTGGTGTCGGACGTAGGTTCGGACAAATAGGTTGAGCCGCTGTTTGGCCGCCTTTACTGAGCTCTTGGAACGTATGGTGGCTCCGGGAATGATCGTTGGAGCCTAGGCCACGTCTGAAGAGGTTGCCCTGGTCGCGTCCAATGCGTCTTGGTCAGGCGTCTCGGTCGCGTCCGGCGTGTCTTGGTCTTCTTGGCTGAGGTCGCGTCCTGCGATCACATCAATGGAGGTCTACATCGACGATATGCTCGTCAAGTCACAGCACGCAAAGGATCATATCACTCATCTGCGACAATGCTTCGATACCCTCAACAAGTATGGGATGAAGCTTAACCCGGCCAAATGCACATTTGCAGTCAAATCCGGCGAATTCCTTGGGTACCTGGTAACCAGACGAGGCATCGAGGCGAACCCGAAGCAAATTAAGGCGATCATTGATCTACCACAACCAAAGAACGCCAGAGAAGTACAACGATTAACTGGACGGATCGCTGCTCTAAACCGTTTTATATCCAGATCAACCGACAAGTGTCTACCATTTTACCAGCTTCTCAAAACAAAGGGCAAGTTCGAGTGGACCGAGGCCTGTCACAGCGCGTTCAACGAGCTAAAGAACTACTTATCGACCCCACCGATCTTAGCAAAACCGGAGCTCGGCGAAATCTTGTTTCTTTATATCGCGGTCTCAGAGTCGGCCGTCAGCGGTGTACTCGTTAAAGACGATCGAGGAGAGCAACGACCCATCTTTTATATAAGCAAATCACTCGACGACGCGGAAACTCGTTACCCGACAGTCGAGAAGGTCGCGTTGGCAGTCGTCACGTCCGCAAGAAAGCTCCGACCGTATTTCCAGTCGCACACTGTCGCTGTCCTGTCCAACCAACCTTTACGATCCATACTGCACAGCCCGAATCAATCGGGCCGACTAACCAAATGGGCAATTGAACTTAGCGAGTACGACATCGAGTATCGAACTCGTCCAGCTGCAAAGTCCCAAGTACTCGCTGACTTTCTGATTGAACTACCGTTTGGGGAAGCCGAACCAACACCCACTGACCCGTCAGATGACCGGTGGACCCTACATGTGGACGGGGCATCCTCTCATCTTGGGTCAGGGATAGGAATTCGACTAACTTCGCCGACCGGAGAAATTTTGGAGCAATCCTTTCGTCTCCGATTCCAAGCAACCAATAACGTCGCCGAGTACGAAGCACTCATCGCCGGTCTAAAGCTCGCCAACGGAATGCAGATCAAGCGGATAAGAGCTTTCTGCGACTCTCAGTTAGTCGCCAACCAGTTCAGTGGAGAGTATGATACCAAAAGTGAACCTATGGCCGCCTACCTCGATGTCGTTAGGATTTTGTCAAAACGCTTCGACGAATTTGAGCTCATCAAAATTCCCAGAGGAGACAATGCCCCGGCCGACGCTTTGGCAGCACTCGCTTCAACATCGGATCCCGACCTTCGGCGAATCATCCCGGTGGATAGCATAGATACGCCGAGCATAAGCGAAACATATCCCGAGACTTGCCTCGCACTCCACCAGCCCAATGAAATTAGGACGACTTATCGAACGAAGAGGTCACGCCGAGGATGCGAACCTGCCTCAGACAGCGACGCGACAGATTGGCGAGTCGAAATCCGAGCATACTTAGCCGATGGCGACGTACCAACAGACAAATGGGCTAAACGACGATTAAAAGCCAAGGCCGCCCACTACACCTTAATGAAAGATCATTTGTTACGATGGACGGCGGCAGGAGCCCTTTTGCTCTGCATACACGGCGACGACACCGAGCGCGTCATGATGGAAATGCATGAAGGGGCCGGAGGAAATCACTCAGGTGGCCGAGCCTTGGCACTGCGAATCAGGAAGCATGGCCATTACTGGCCAACGATGATATCTGACTGCGAAAAGTTCGTTGCCAAGTGTGAAAAATGCCAGCGACACGCCCCCATTATTCATCAGCCGACTGAACTCCTGCAAACCGGAATAGCTCCTTACCCTTTCATGCGCTGGGCGATGGACATCATTGGCCCGCTACCAACTTCAAGACAAAAGCGATATATACTCGTCCTTACCGATTATTTCACCAAGTGGGTCGAGGCCGAATCTTACGCAAATATCAAGGCGAGGGACGTCCAACTCTTCATCTGGAAATATGTAATCTGTCGCCACGGTCTCCCGTACGAGATAGTCACTGACAACGGGTCGCAGTTTATTTCCCTGCAAATTCGAAAATTTTTGTGCACGATGGCGAATCAAACTAAGCAAGTCGACGCCGAGGTATCCGCAAGGAAACGGCCAAGCCGAAGCTACCAACAAGACTATACTCGATGGCCTAAAGAAAAGACTAGACGCCAAGAAGGGTGCCTGGGCCGACGAGCTTGACGGAGTACTTTGGTCCTACCGAACGACCCCAAGGACATCCACTAACCAAACCCCATTCTCCTTAGCCTACGGGATGGAAGCAATGGCACCCGCTGAGGT
>NC_025704.1:26198630-26199952 GCF_000633955.1 Camelina sativa | reverse complement strand
ATGGCACCCGCTGAGGTCGGCAGTTCCAGCCTCCGACGAACAATGCTCGTCCAAAACACCGCACTTAACAGTCAGATGCAAATGGATAGACTCGACGAGTTGGAAGAAGAACGAGACAAAGCACTCCTACGAATCCAAAACTACCAGCTCGCCACAGCCAAGTACTACAACAAAAAAGTTCACAACCGGCATTTCGACGAAGGGGACCTCGTCCTCCATAAATGGGNTGATGTGGGCGCCGACCCCATTACGGCACAAACCAAAAAAAAAATATAATAAAAGGAGAGGAAAGAGCTACAACAACGGAAAACAAGTCATTCAATTCCTAGATCGGCATTGGAAGGCTCGTTAAATTCCAACCCGCCAATTGTTGTCTGCCAATAGCGGCATGATTCTTTCACATCCTTCAGCAGATCCATCGGAACAGCCATGCCTCGCCCAACCATGTCCTCGAGGTACGCACAAATCCTTTCGACGCGACTACTTTCGCTAAAATAGTGGTTTGTGCTCTCCAACTGCGTCACGTAGCGGCAAAGCACGTCGACACGATCACGACAGGTTTCGATCTCCTCTTGTTCCTCAAACGGCCTCCGACCAAGGGTATCAAGGTCGCCCTGCTCAAGTGCGGGAATTACCACTTCCGCACATAAATCTTCGTGCCGGGTGCATTCTTCCACCAAACGATTCCATCACCACTTCGGGAAGAAAAACCCTTCGTCAATCAGCGGTTCAAGACATTCAATAACCCCGTCAACACGACAGAAGTCGTAGTAACGTTCGAAAGAACGACGGGTGGCAATGACGTAAGCCCTTAATCGCTGAATGCGAGCGTTATAGTAGTTAAGTTCTGATTGAATCACCTCGTCGGATCTAACGCCGAGTTGTTCCCGCGCCCTGCGCAACCACGCCGATCTTGTCGTCACCGGCATTAGAGCAACTCTCTTCTTCCTACAAAAACAACAAACTCACCAAGACAGGATTGAAGGGAAACACAAAGACTATTTATAAGACGGGGAGCACAAGTCCTAACAGGCGCAAGTTCCCAAAACTAAAAAAGGCATTCAATGAATCCAATAAGCAACGCTTCGAAAATTAAAGCATTAAATGAGACCCTCAATTAATGCCCCCAAAAGGACGAATAAAGTTTTCAAGGGAGCCGACCCCTATACACGGCGCATAAAGTACGAGGGAGCCGACCCCAAAACACGGCAAAAGAAAGATAGTACGAGGGAGCCAACCCCTCAACACGGCGACAACACTGATCACGAGACTAGGCCAGCAACCGGAGACTCGCGCCCAGGAGTGGAAGGACGAGGTAACCC
>NC_025704.1:26195662-26197279 GCF_000633955.1 Camelina sativa | reverse complement strand
GCCACAACCTGGTCCTTAAGCTCCTCATCAAGCAAGGAATCGACCCTCGGCGACGAGCGTTTCAAGCATTTGAACGTTCCCAATAGCTTGGTTGTATTCGAGGAATTTCTCCCGCGACGCTTCAACCGCTTTGGCGTGGCTTTTGTGCTTCGATAAAAGCCTCTGCACGCGACCGGCCACCTCATGAAAGGCATTGATTCACTCATGGTGCCCATATTCATCACGCCGATCCCTGAGCCTTCTCGTCTCCGAGCTAAGGGTGAGCTTCAAACCATTGCAGGAAGCTTCGGACTCCTTAAGCTTCGTCGAGAGAGAATCCCGCTCTTTGATAAGCCCACTCCGGTGATGTTCGAGCTTGGCCACAAGGTCGCTAAGCCTCTGGTTGGACCGAACTGCCTCTCCCAATTGAGCCTCGAGTCGCTCAATCCTCTCATTTGACGCCCCTGAACGTTCCATGTCTCGAACACGACTTTCGTAGCGGGTGGCCATGCGGTTAATACGCGCAATAAACTGTTTTAAAAAAAAAAATTTTAAATACATTCAAGGAAGATCTGCGAAGCGAATTGATTTAACCGACGAACCTCAAAAGATGCTTGAGCAACTTCGGTGACAGCGTCGGCCTCTTTCATCCTCTCAACAGAAGGGAGACGACCTTCGCCATAATGAATCTTCCGAAACAACTCGGCACAAGACTGCAGGTCAGATGGAAAGGGACGAGCTCCAGATGAATGAGCAAAATCCCAACTGAAGTCGGTCGGCTTCGACTTCTTCAGTAGGACAGACGGCTCTTGTTCAGGGCCATCCTTCCTTTTATGCGACCTTTGTGGAGGGTTGGCAATGCGACCAGAAGTCCCGTCCACCTTCCTCCTTGGAAGCGTCTCCTCAGGGCCGGTGTGGCGGTTAGGCGGGGGAGACCTTTGATGCATCCGTGAAGGATCATCTACAGCTCGACGAGGGGAAGGGGGGACCTTTTTGGACGAACCTGCAGCAGGGGGATCGGAACCTCGACGAACATCCTGACGGGGAGCCGACCGAGACGACGGCTCTGGAGCTTGGCGATAGCGAGCGGATGCATTAGGGACGTTCAAGTTCAGTTTCCCCATAGTCTCAGCTAAAAAAATAATAATAAGACGGGGACAATATCAAAACAAAGCTCGCAACGTATATATGTACTACCAAAAAAAATATAATAAAAAAATATAGTACCTCTTGGTCTTCGGTTGGATGCTGACTTCCGTGGACGATCCTTTCTACCCTCGGTTCCCGGCCAAACGAAGGGGCAACGGAGCTTAATCGCGTCTATTTCGGCTCGGAAAGAAGAAGGGTATGAAACAAACACCTCGGAATAACAACTGCAAATTTTAAAAAAAAGGAGGGGGGGTTAAGAAAAACCAAAGGAAGCAAGTGAAGATAACTAAGCAAGAAGGGTCGGCTACCGGGTGAAGGGTTCCACCCAAAAAACCAAGGGATCGACGGATCCTCCATAACCCCCGCGGCAACTTCCAAAAAGAAATACGAGCCTTTCCAGTTATACGTTTTACCCTTGGCACCCTCGACGAGCGTCGTCTTCTTTCCCGAGGCTACGTAATAAAGCCCGGGAGTCTTCTCCCGACTCGA
>NC_025704.1:26185014-26194313 GCF_000633955.1 Camelina sativa | reverse complement strand
TCCAGGAGCAAGACGACGCTTTATCTCTTCGAATCGAGCCGCATCCGAATCCGTCGAAGACGAGTCAGAGGATCTTAGAGAACGAGTTCGACGGCGAACAGATTTGGTAGAGCCGCTAGATTCAGAAGTCGTCGCTCGTCGAAGGTGACTTCCGGCAGAGGGATTGGATGACTCGGATCAAGGAGAATTCATAATGAAAAAGCGACGACACACTAAAAGCAATATAACGACGAGATAGAAGAAAGGAAAAATACCTGAACGACGGGAGCACCAAAAACACGAGAAGATAACAAGATTAGAGAGGAAGTGATATTTATAGGGGAGGAAAGAAGAATACAGAAACGTCATCATTGCAGCACGCGCTCAATGACGAAACAACTTCCGGATTTCACGCGCTTCAAGCACCGAACGCGACGATTCGACCCTCAACGTTGGAAACCGCACCTTCACGCACTACTCTGTATCATCCCACGCGCGGTCCTTCGCCTAAAGACTACGAACTAGAGACGAAGGGGGGGACTATTGTTAGGGGTAGATCCAACCCCAACAAAAGGGCCCGGCCCAGGAAAAAGCCCATAAATATCCCTTTCGAGAGAGAAGGGTATTATGGTATTTTTCCTAGACGAACCGACACGATTCCCTATAAATACGGGCGTACGGCCTTTAGAAAAGGGGATCGAAGAAAAGCAGGAGAAGTCGTACAGCAAGTACAAGAGCTTAGCTCGTCCAAGCAAAAGTCAACGGTTCTAAGCTCATAGCTCGAAGAATCGACGAGAGATCAGCTCGTCTACTATCCTCGTCTACTTTTGTAACCCGTTTAAGTCGCGTTGTAGCCCGTCTTTTGTGTTTCGACATCAATATAATAGAAGAGAACTTCGACCCTCTTTGACCGAACTAAACATACTAATTGTGACCGAAAGGGACATCAACATATGCCGTAGCCTCCTTCACATACTCACATCATTAAGTCTTTATCAATCAAAAACCTAGAGGAGAGACAGACTAAGAGGAGGTATTGGTTTAGGATTTAAAGAGAATTTTAATGACTTTATGTTTTTTTAAATCTTGCTGATTTTTAAAATCATAGAAAATTAGAAAGTATAAAATGAGGATTCTAAAAGATTGTTTTGAAAGTTTTTTAAAATCTTGCTGATTTGTTTTTCCTAATCTTGTAAAATCTTTTATAAAATTTTTCAAACTTTCTCAAAAAAATATTGCACAATATTCTCTTGTTTATTCAAGGTTTTTGTCAAAAAAAGAAAAAATTGTTAAAATGTAGTATAAAATTAGAGGATATTGTTGACATGTCATTTTAGACTTTAAATGCACTACTAATGACTATGGTAAAAAAAAAAATCGATGTACAAAGTTTTCACTTTGACTATGACCAATTGATATCATAAACAAGAGTGTGCTTCTATGATGAGATTAGATGAGTCATAAGGTGGTAAACCAAATAAATAATGTATGTGCAACCCATGAGAAAATAGATATAGAAAAAAAAATCAATCACTAGTTAAACAATGCTTAGCATATTGACAACATAAATGATGTAGTATTGTTCTTTTGCTATGTATAAAATCATGAACAATTTAATTGGACACAAATAAATAATAAAAGAAAACCACATTAAACCGATTGGTTCGTAGCAAGAAATCTACCGGTATGATATGTGGATAAGTCCACCGTGCACCAAAACGAGTTTAAGTTAGTTCATAAGGCAAGTTCATAGGCTAAACATATCTCATCTTCTGGGTTTTGTTAATCACATCTATTTAATTTTCACTGTTTAGTGCTCATTAGCGGGCTAAAGTTAGTTCTTGTTTACCATTTGAGATCAAAGCTCACTTACTTTAGTAATACGACTTTGTAAATGCATGTTTTGGTAACATAAAAGCCAATTTTCCTGAGACCAAGTGTTAACCCACTTCAACATTCGATTAATGTCGTTATAAATCTGTTTTAAAAGTCATTATATTGTACATTCTGCTTGAGAACATTACTCTTCCACTGCTCTGGATGATTAGAATCATATAAGCATCAAACAACTAAATCGATAATACATGTAATTACTGATTGAGTTCTCTCTCCAACAAGAGAGTGTACATAAGCCAAAATATAACAAAACAACACCTGCAGCAACATTTTTAGTCAATAGCTTGTCAAACTTCCAAATACTCCATCATCAGTGAGTCTCTTCAAGGCTTGTAGACATCTAGAAAAAGCCAGCTAGTCTAATTTCTAAGATATAAAAACATTTTTAGACTCAGACTCAGTTCCAAACTAGTAGCTAGACAACATTTTGAGGTAGAATATAGTAAGGGGCCGGGACTTTAACATTGTGCGTCGAACTAAGGATAGGGGTAGAACCAGAAACATCGACATGAGTGATTTGGTCGACATCCCAGATTCGGAAGGCAAGCTCCAGGAAAAGAAGTGACAGGGACAGCGAACGGTTCAGACCTCGAGAGGAAGATACAGAGATCTCCGATGTCTTTAGTGTAATCCGCGTTTCCTTCTTCGTCAAGTTTGAAGCCCATTAAAGCTTCTGTTTTCATTTTAGCAGTACCATCGATGATCTTGGCTGTATTCTTGTACAACTTAACCAAAAATGTTTGACCTGTGGATTGAGACTCAACCAAGTGTTCGCTTGTGAAGCACGAATCCAGAAGCTTCCGTTTCTCTGTCAGCTTGGGAAGGTTATGGTTATCAAATCGCAAACTCTGAAGCATGGGTGTTTGCATTTGTGCGTGGAGATCCCATGATTCGATGAGGTGGCCTCCAGATCCGGGAATACGAAACATGTTATCTTTCGTGGAAAACATGACACGTGAAGAGAAGAAGCAGGGGTTTTGGATTCAGTTGCTTTGAGCGGGTCTACAGAAGCTGATTTGAGGTCCTAAGAACTTGACAGCCACAACACAGTCTTCATCCTCCGGAGACGGTGAGGACATTGACACGTTGGTGACGATTTGGGTTTGACAACGAGGCAGAGTAACAAGCGGAGGCAGAGGAATGCGTTTCGGATCTGTATACGACGCAACAGGGTTTAGATCATCTTGGAGACGCAGAATCCCATCTTCCTTATTCAATGTAGCTACCCATCCATGAGATGCCCCAATTGTTACAGTTGCATAATCACGAAGATCATTGTACAGCAACTCCAGAGGCACCTTCTTTTCCAAAGTAGTGCAGTCATCTTCATTAGCATAATGAATGATGAGTTCTCCACACGGAGTAGCGCCCATGATGGAACAAGGAGGGGTTTGCAGCAATGAAGTTGAGAAGCCATTAGAGACAGTAAGAAGAAGAGATGATCTCACGGACGCAGGTTTCCCTAGGCGGAACCTCGAGACGCGGCTAAGAAGCAGAGACATGAAACAGGAATTATGTACTTAAAGAAAAGCAAGAAAAAAAACCCTAATGGAAGAAATTTGGTAATCTTGTCTACCTAAAACCCTCGATCAATATAAGGTAAGTAAGGTACTGTATAATGAATGGCCTTGGTCACCAAGTTTTGGTCTGACAACTTTCTCTTTTCTTTATATTTCCAATTACTCCAACCAAATAAATGGACTTGCCCCACCAAATTTTCGTTTGACACACATACTAAAAGAATATGGGAAGTGGAAACAAAACTTGCTAAAAGAATTTGACAGCAAAGCGTTTTAATGCAGTAACTACATATTCTGAAGATTGAGTGAAGTCTGTGATAGAATATAGGAATATTCTTGTTATTAGTTTGTGTGGTAAGTTATTAATATCTCAAGTGTAATCTCTGATTTTGTGTAACCTCTTTGGCTATATTTAGCCTAGTAAATCATTCCCAGTGAGAACTTCAGTCTGTAATAGTTATGAAACCGGGAAGAAAAGAGTAGTGGCACCGTCGGAACAGCGAGAGGGACTAATGAAAGTGAGGATCTTTCTTTTGACCCTAAGCTCTATCAAAACTGCAATCAATGATGTTGAAACAAAGAACAGGGTAAAGACATCGGTGGTGGAAAAAAACATGAAGCGAAGTGGGAAGCTGATGAGTGTGGAAGCCAGAAGACGCCGTTTAAAGGAATTACAATACATATATATATATATATATAGAATGCAATTGACATAACCGCCGGCGATATGTAATTGACAGAATCAAAAATGCTGTATACACTTTGTTTAACTAAATTCTTTAATCCATGGCAAGAATTGGATAGAAAAAATGTAAAATGCTGATACACTTTGTTTTCCTAAGGGATATACACTTCGATTTCCAGATTAATGAGTCCCAAAAAAAGAACATATGTTTATCTACAAGACATTGAGAAAATATGGAGCTCCTGTTGAACGCCTGCAACTCCCTGATTTCACTTGCTCCCTGCATCATATTTAACCATTTTGTGATTTATCTATAAGGAACAATCAAAACAAAATAACATGCCAAAGAGATTAACAACATAATAGACCTTCTCATGTCAATCAGAGCTTAACAACATAAACCATATTGATATATCTAACAGCAGCAGCTCAAACCACACCATGCAGCTGCAAAACCATATTGAGCAATGAGCATATCTCTATGCATCACATTACCTATTTTGATATCTGAAAATTCCTAAATCAACTGCAAGCTATTCCTTAGTGTTTCAATCCAGAAATAACATGTATATATATATGATATTATAGTTTCAATCCAGAAATAACATGTATAAATTTGGAAGCACATAACATGTATATGCTTCATGTGATGAGATGTTGAACATCAGGATTCAGGATTCACTGCCTTGGTATATGCTTACACACCTTATCTCAGTGCAAACTACTCCAAGCATTGGTTCCACGTGATGCTATTTAAATAACAATTAGCCTAACTATCCGCTCAATCCTGTTTTAAGTCCCAGACACTCCCAACGAGTTAAACAACAGATCTAACCTAATCCGAAAATCATGGGAAAACTCATCTATTCGATTATATCTTTCGAAAGAATTAAATTGACCCTATTGAATCTCAACCAGCAGAAACCTAAATTCGAAACCCCCATTAAGCACAATACAACGAGCTACAAGAACCCTTGTAGAAGTTTAAGTAAGAAACTCATACCATATTTGCATTAGTCAGATGTGGAGTCAGATGTGGAGTCAGAGGTGGAGTCAGAACTGCCAAAATCGAGCACAGAAGTGGGTGAGTATCTACCACCAACATGCGTCTCCATAGAGTCTCGAGAATCGTCACCAACATCATCCTGGTACTGAGAATAACTACCCTCCATTGAGCCTTCGAAACCATAATGTTCTTCTGCTGCTTCTTCTGTAAGTCCAACTCCAGTATCGTATCTCTCCTCATACAAATCACTCTCGCTTGACTGTATAAAATCCTCTCCTACAATGCCACCATTCACCTTTTCCCACACCTTAGCAGAGCTTTGTATATATTTGTCCACGATGAGAAGATAAAGCTCGTCATTATGCTGCATTCAAAAAAACACAAACTAAGTCAGTAATAAACATCCCTAAAACAAAACGAAAAACAACATAATAGTACACCAGTATTATACCTTAATGGCAGTGTGGAACTTGTTACTGTTTACTAAGACACATATTTGATGATTCCCAATTTTTTCTTTTAAAGAATAGAGACCATAGTCTGTGAAATCACCATCCTTGTTCAGCATAATCGTTTCAAGATCAGGAGACCCAGAAGCATTTATTTCATTGCAGCATTTGGGCTCTACGTTCTGGAAACAGAGGCAAATTGTGAATGAGTACACAGATTAAAAAAAAAACTAGAAAACTGATCTAAAGCACAAAAAGTCAAAGTCATAATACCTTATCAGTTTCGATCCATCCATGGAACAAAGGTATCTGTAGGACATCAAAAATTAAAGAGCAGCTGTTGTCTCCAAAAGAGTCAATCCTATTACACAGTGGTTTTGGTGGACGATAATCTCTAAGATCTTGAGCTCTGGAAATAGCATCAGGGAGGCTGTTTTTCATCGTTTCAGGGCAAAGTTCTTGTATTTTCTCATTTAGAAACCGAACCAATTCCCACTCGTCAGTGAACTCATCCTCAAGAATAATATTTTCTCTTAAGATGAGAGCATTACCTAGAAAGAAAAACATAAAGTCAGCAATAAGTAACTTTCCCCAAAGCCTAACCTAAGTGATTGTTCTCAGAACTCACATATTGATATCAGAGAGTCTAGTCCATCCCCGTTGTGGAGTAAGATGGTCCTATATTCCCCAAGGAAATTAAATTCCATGGAAGTACAGTAGATGGAAGCCTCACCGATGGCATCCAAAGCAATACCCTCTCTTACCTCCTCTTTAAGATCGTCTCCTACCATTGAACCATTCATCAACTTTTTCCACACCTTACCCATGCTATTTAACTCTTTTTCCATTATGAGAAGATAAAGTTCTTCTTCATGCTACATCCCAAAAGAACACAGTAAGTTGTAATAAACAGAACTAAAACAAAAAACAACATACTACACCACTATTCTACCTTCATGGCAGTGTGAAGCTGGTTTTTGTGTACTACTACACATATTTGATGTTCCCCAATTTTTTCTTTCAAAGTTGAGAAACCATCGAGTGTAACATCTCCACTGGCCATAGCGTTTTCAAGATCAGACGAACCAGGAACCTCTATCTCATCGTAGGATTTGGGTTCTACGTTCTGGAATCCGAGACCCATATATGAATGAGAACAGAGATTTAAAACTATAAAATAAAATAAAAATCAAACTTTAGGGAAGTTAAGGATACCTTATCATCAGTAATGATCCATCCGTGGACCAAAGCAATCTGTAACACATCAAAAATGGAAGAGCATGTGTTTTCCCTGAATGAGCCAATCCCATCCCACACTGGCTTTGGGTTATACTTGGCAAGATCCTGAGTTGTGGAAACTGCATGATCGAGGCTATCTTTCATCGTTTCAGGACAAAGTTCTTTTAGTTTCTCTTTAAGAAACAAGACCAATTCCGATTCGGTGGTTAAGTCGCTATCAAGAACTAATTTTTCTCTGAGCATGAGTGCATTGCCTAATAAAAAACAAAAAAAATGAAAATCAGAAACACGCAAAACTCCACAAATCCGCGATTGGGTTCAAGAATTTACATATTGACAGAAGCGATTGAACCCCATTCCCGTTATGGAGGAGGATGCTCCTCCTTTCCCCAAAAAAATCAATACTACTCGTAGTACTGTAGACGCCATCATCACCACGTGTGCTGCTGCTTGCTTCAGCCATTATCCCGAACTGGTGAGACGAAAGATTGGTTCTTGTGCGAAGAAGGAGGAACGATCGAGAAGAATAAAGATCTATTCTTGCGCGAAGAAGAAGAAGAGACTATGCGTAGAGAAAGCGAGAGACGCAATTCCGAAGAGAGCGAGCGAGAAAGGGAAAGAGATTGAGTGAAGAAGAAGAAGAGGACGAGCGAGAGATCAAGAAGAGGTTTTTAGATTTTGAAGAGAGCGAGAGAAAGGGACTGATTTTGGAGATTTAATCTCTTCGGAGTACGTTGTAGACAAAATGTCCAAAATTGTCGCTTTTATTACCTAATTGGCCACTCAATTTAACATTATGGAGAAGGTTAACTGAAATTGAAAAGGGCAAAATCGAGATTAAATATTTTAGTTAAAAAAGCCAACCGGTTTTAGAATAGATCCCCGTGTTTATGATGTATCTTTAAGCGGGTCATCAATTTTTCTCTTTTTTTTTTATTTTCCCTTTCGATCATTTGTTTGATAGACAAATTAAGGACAAAGCAAGCTCATTCCTTACTTTAAAATAATGCATTAATCATTTGTGGAAAGGTATACTAATGATGGTGTTAAATTAAAATGTATTAACACTCCCTCTTATATTTATATATGAGTTGTATGAAGTTTTAGCTGCAATAAAAAATAATAATCTAAAATAATTTTTTGTTTAAGTGTTAAACACATTCCGGCTTAAAAAAAAAAAAAGGAGTGAATCTCTCTCATGTTTGTTCTTTAAATTAGACTCCTCGTTTATCACTCTTTTTTTGCCGTATAATATTCGACTTAGGGTTAGCCGGAGAGAGGGTTGGTTCTTTTTCTTTTGCAATACACGATTGGAAAAGTAGATTCTATGAGGTAAGTGTTTATTTCTTCTCTCGATTTGTAAGAAGAAAAAAAAAAAAAACATATATGTTTAATAAACTTACTATCGTAAAAGTGATGCACAGTAGGTTCTGTTTTGACTAGATAGCCTAGATTTATCAATGGCTGGAGTATTAGCGGGGGAATGTTGAGACAAGATTTCTTATAAAAAGCAAGACGAGAGTGACATGAGAGGTGAGGATGGTGTATGTAGCGCCTCAATCAGCAACTTAGCTCTTTATATCCAACCCTCTTGATCTAACAATTGAGATTCTGAAGAGATTGCCGGCTAAATCTCTTAAGAGGTTCCAATGTGTATCCAAGTTATGGCTATCCGTCATCCAAAACCGAATATTCATCAATTCGTTCTGCTTAATGTCCCAAACTCGGTCACGGTTTCTAGTCGGTGTTCGTATTTCTGAGAACCGTGTAATCCTCTTATCTTCTTCACACAATGAAACAGAGATACCTACTACTTCTTTGGTTACCAATCTTCCAATGCCAATACGCAGTTGCCGGCAGTGTTGGAATTCTTACTTTGACCTCTGTTTTACTCACAAAGGTTTGATCTCTCACTTTCTCTCTTTCACTCTCTTTGTTTTACTTTCGTTGGTGTAGAGAGAAAGGATCCAAGAAGTGTTTATGCTTAACCTTCTACATCGATAATATCTTGGATAAGGTTATCTTACAACATTACATCACCTTTATACTTAGGTTTCATTCTTAACCTAATTACTATAGCTAACCAACCAAACCCACTAACATTTGTAGGCCTAATACACTTACAGCCCAATAGCTTTATTACAAAACACAAGCCCAACTTCTCTCTTGTTGACTTGTTTCTTTTTCTCTTTGTGTCGTTGACTCTTCTTCCTCCTTTGGTCTTCGCACGACAACTTCTTCTTGTTCTTCTCTTTCTTTGCTTTACTCTGTTCTTCTTCTTCTCCTCACTTGAAGCTTTCTTTGTTGTAGGATTTAATCAGAAGATTCAATCTCCAACACTCCCTCTTGAATCTTTCAATTAAATCCCAAAATCAAATTAGGGATTTTGAATCCCATGCTCCTTGTTCTTCTTCGCTGAATTCGACTCTCCTCTATCAGAATCTCATTCACGTCATAAGCATAGCTCACTGTAAGCTTGCTTTCTCTTTCTCCCTCTTGCTCTGAACCTTCACACATCACTCCCC
>NC_025704.1:26182760-26184050 GCF_000633955.1 Camelina sativa | reverse complement strand
TGGTGAGCTTCTTTCTTCATTCACTGTTTGGATTCAGCTTGATCTTTCTTTGCCTTCCTAACCAGTTTATTGCTCCCTTTCACTCTTAGGTGAGCATCTTGTTTCTGGTTTTTGTTTTAGCTTTGATCTCTGCTTCTCCAACAGCTTGTGCACTTCTCTTAACCTCAGGTATCTCCCTTTCTTTACTTTGAGTCTTCTTTGATCACCAAGTTGTGCATTTCCATTCTCTAAACCATCACTTTGGTTGACTTTAGTCTGTTTGGTTCTTTTCACCATCACCTAAAGCTATTCTCTAACCTCGGTCTATTTGGTTTTTTCAGAATCTCCAACACAACTTGAGTAATCAAAAACTTTCCAAACTTAAGCATACCTCTCTCCTCTTCGACCTCAGCTACAGATTCTCCCTCTTGGTTTGATGCTTCACATAGTTTGTTCTCAGCCTCAACCTTCTTTCTCAATCCATCCTTCTTGAATTTGAATATTGTTGATCTTTGAACTTTGATTTTATGCACACTAACCTCATGAGAATTTCTTATCATGGCTGCAGCTTCCTTTCATTGGTGACTGAGCTTCTTCTCTGCTTCAGCCCCACTCTTCTTTGACACATCCTCCAAGAGGATTACACCTCTTCTATTCCAGCCTTACACTCTTCTTTTCTGTGCAGGCTCCCTCTCTTCACCTAGGTTTTTCTCTAACCTTAGCTTTGAATTCTTGAATCATCAATCTCGGCTTTGTCCGACCTTTTTTTTTGTTTGATTCCTTACACCTCCACTTTGGTTTTTCTCTAACCTTGGCTTCTTTTCTCTTCTTGTTTCAGTTGGAGAACCACATGGATCCTCAACTTCACAAAGCATCTTCAAGCTTCACTTCGCCATGTCATAACAAGAAAAGAAATCACCCCACAACTCTGTGTTCACATCCGCACTATCTCCACAGCTTCTTCCAGAGACCTCCTCGCCTTCTTGGATGCTCTTGAAGGTACGGTGTGAAAGTGTTTGTGGTAGCTGATGGTGCTCTTGTCACCACATCCTTTTCCTTCTCTCCTTCTCCGACATAGTTTTAGCTTTGCTCTTCTTTCTTCCTTTTTTTTTTCTTTTCTTCCTCAGCCTTACACTCATCTTGTTGTGCAGGCCTCTTCCTCTTCACCACTTCATGTGGCTTTTTTTTATTTGAACCCGCATCACCAACAACCAGAACATGGCTTGGTTGTTCCATCAAGACTTCCCCTGTCTCACAGCAAGATGCAGCCAAGATGGTCCATGGATGTCTCACAGCAGGTTGTTTTCTTTC
>NC_025704.1:26180687-26182630 GCF_000633955.1 Camelina sativa | reverse complement strand
AGACGCAATTCCGAAGAGAGCGAGCGAGAAAGGGAAAGAGATTGAGTGAAGAAGAAGAAGAGGACGAGCGAGAGATCAAGAAGAGGTTTTTAGATTTTGAAGAGAGCGAGAGAAAGGGACTGATTTTGGAGATTTAATCTCTTCGGAGTACGTTGTAGACAAAATGTCCAAAATTGTCGCTTTTATTACCTAATTGGCCACTCAATTTAACATTATGGAGAAGGTTAACTGAAATTGAAAAGGGCAAAATCGAGATTAAATATTTTAGTTAAAAAAGCCAACCGGTTTTAGAATAGATCCCCGTGTTTATGATGTATCTTTAAGCGGGTCATCAATTTTTCTCTTTTTTTTTTATTTTCCCTTTCGATCATTTGTTTGATAGACAAATTAAGGACAAAGCAAGCTCATTCCTTACTTTAAAATAATGCATTAATCATTTGTGGAAAGGTATACTAATGATGGTGTTAAATTAAAATGTATTAACACTCCCTCTTATATTTATATATGAGTTGTATGAAGTTTTAGCTGCAATAAAAAATAATAATCTAAAATAATTTTTTGTTTAAGTGTTAAACACATTCCGGCTTAAAAAAAAAAAAAGGAGTGAATCTCTCTCATGTTTGTTCTTTAAATTAGACTCCTCGTTTATCACTCTTTTTTTGCCGTATAATATTCGACTTAGGGTTAGCCGGAGAGAGGGTTGGTTCTTTTTCTTTTGCAATACACGATTGGAAAAGTAGATTCTATGAGGTAAGTGTTTATTTCTTCTCTCGATTTGTAAGAAGAAAAAAAAAAAAAACATATATGTTTAATAAACTTACTATCGTAAAAGTGATGCACAGTAGGTTCTGTTTTGACTAGATAGCCTAGATTTATCAATGGCTGGAGTATTAGCGGGGGAATGTTGAGACAAGATTTCTTATAAAAAGCAAGACGAGAGTGACATGAGAGGTGAGGATGGTGTATGTAGCGCCTCAATCAGCAACTTAGCTCTTTATATCCAACCCTCTTGATCTAACAATTGAGATTCTGAAGAGATTGCCGGCTAAATCTCTTAAGAGGTTCCAATGTGTATCCAAGTTATGGCTATCCGTCATCCAAAACCGAATATTCATCAATTCGTTCTGCTTAATGTCCCAAACTCGGTCACGGTTTCTAGTCGGTGTTCGTATTTCTGAGAACCGTGTAATCCTCTTATCTTCTTCACACAATGAAACAGAGATACCTACTACTTCTTTGGTTACCAATCTTCCAATGCCAATACGCAGTTGCCGGCAGTGTTGGAATTCTTACTTTGACCTCTGTTTTACTCACAAAGGTTTGATCTCTCACTTTCTCTCTTTCACTCTCTTTGTTTTACTTTCGTTGGTGTAGAGAGAAAGGATCCAAGAAGTGTTTATGCTTAACCTTCTACATCGATAATATCTTGGATAAGGTTATCTTACAACATTACATCACCTTTATACTTAGGTTTCATTCTTAACCTAATTACTATAGCTAACCAACCAAACCCACTAACATTTGTAGGCCTAATACACTTACAGCCCAATAGCTTTATTACAAAACACAAGCCCAACTTCTCTCTTGTTGACTTGTTTCTTTTTCTCTTTGTGTCGTTGACTCTTCTTCCTCCTTTGGTCTTCGCACGACAACTTCTTCTTGTTCTTCTCTTTCTTTGCTTTACTCTGTTCTTCTTCTTCTCCTCACTTGAAGCTTTCTTTGTTGTAGGATTTAATCAGAAGATTCAATCTCCAACACTCCCTCTTGAATCTTTCAATTAAATCCCAAAATCAAATTAGGGATTTTGAATCCCATGCTCCTTGTTCTTCTTCGCTGAATTCGACTCTCCTCTATCAGAATCTCATTCACGTCATAAGCATAGCTCACTGTAAGCTTGCTTTCTCTTTCTCCCTCTTGCTCTGAACCTTCACACATCACTCCCC
>NC_025704.1:26175624-26176409 GCF_000633955.1 Camelina sativa | reverse complement strand
TTTTTTTTTTTTTTTTTTTTTTTTTTTTTTTTATATATATATATATATGATTTTGTGAAGTTCTTCATCATCTCCCTCTTGCTTTGATTCTTCTTTAATCAAGCTTCTTCTGCTTTCGCTTGCAGGTGCTTGGGAGTGGAATCTCTCGCCAGTCTTGCCGTGTCTCTTCTGGTTCGAGTCTTAAGGCCTTTTGCAACCAACTCAATCCACGACTCAAGGTACTTTTGTACCTCTTCCTTCTCTAGCTGCAGTTTATTGTCTGACATCACCATCTTTAAAGAATTCTCTGTTACTATGTCGACATAACTCATTTTGCAAGCTAGCTCTTTGAATCTCCCTCTTCATCTGAATCTCTGTCGATCCAGTTTCCTCTTTTGCAAATATATTTGTCCTTTTTTTTTTGACATATTTTCTTTGCATCTCCTCTGAATCTCTTTGACCAATTTCTTTTCCAATGTTTCTCCTTGCAGATAAGTCAGCCTTGTGGCTTCATCTCTATAACCTGCAATTCTCCTTCAAGCTTTCCCGCGAGCTCTTCTCACATGACTCTTGTTCACATCTTCTTCGGCGCTTGTGCAACCGGCTCAAGCTCCCTCTGCGGTGAGCTTCTCTTATCCTTATTCAGCTCCCTCTATGGTGAGCTTCTTTCTTCATTCACTGTTTGGATTCAGCTTGATCTTTCTTTGCCTTCCTAACCAGTTTATTGCTCCCTTTCACTCTTAGGTGAGCATCTTGTTTCTGGTTTTTGTTTTAGCTTTGATCTCTGCTTCTCCAACAGCTTGTGC
>NC_025704.1:26166252-26173697 GCF_000633955.1 Camelina sativa | reverse complement strand
TACTATAGCTAACCAACCAAACCCACTAACATTTGTAGGCCTAATACACTTACAGCCCAATAGCTTTATTACAAAACACAAGCCCAACTTCTCTCTTGTTGACTTGTTTCTTTTTCTCTTTGTGTCGTTGACTCTTCTTCCTCCTTTGGTCTTCGCACGACAACTTCTTCTTGTTCTTCTCTTTCTTTGCTTTACTCTGTTCTTCTTCTTCTCCTCACTTGAAGCTTTCTTTGTTGTAGGATTTAATCAGAAGATTCAATCTCCAACAGGCANTAGAGAGAAAGGATCCAAGAAGTGTTTATGCTTAACCTTCTACATCGATAATATCTTGGATAAGGTTATCTTACAACATTACATCACCTTTATACTTAGGTTTCATTCTTAACCTAATTACTATAGCTAACCAACCAAACCCACTAACATTTGTAGGCCTAATACACTTACAGCCTAATAGCTTTATTACAAAACACAAGCCCAACNAGCACTAGACAAGTCATAACATTGCCGGATATCAAAGCTTCTAGTGGTACAAGAGAGCACATATATATGTTCTTGGGATATGATCCTGTTGGTAATGTATACAAAGCATTGTGTAGCACGTCTTGGCATGGCCAACCTTGTCAAGAGCACATGGTTTTAACAATTGGAGGAGGAAATCTTTCATGGAGAAGCATCAAAGGTAGAAAAATCCCGCGTTATACAGTTGTAACAAATGGAATATGCATCAATGGGATGGTGTATTACGGTGTGTGTCGACTACCCGAAGACAAGAGAAGAGATTGTTTATTTTTCGTTTTAACGTTAGAGGTGACTGCATAGGTTCTATCAACACATATTGGCCAGTCATAAAACATGCATCATTGATCAACTTCAATGGGAGGGTAGCCGGGGTTAGGCCCTTACCACGTGCTCTTCCTGGTAGTTTTGATTTGTGGATTCTAGATGACTTTGACAAAAAAACGCCACTGGTATAGGAAAGGACTAACTGTCCACCCTTTGTTGTTGCATTTGTCCGGGAATATTGAGTTAAAAATCTTAGGGATGAACAAAAGCTACGAGGTCGTTAAAGGTCCGCTAAAGTTTCATCCCAAGCATGAGCCATTGTACATTTACTACTACAACAAAGGAGGCGTGAAGTTAATCAGAAGGGTTGAACTTAAAGGATTTGAAGAGTTTGGGTGCAATCATTCAAGTGAAGAGCAATGTGTTTGTCAAGTCCTTTTCTCACCGGAACACTTCGAAAGTCTCCTGTCTTTATAAACTAGGTGCTTTCCCACGCAACGCGTGGGTTGTGATGTAGTTGACACTTTCTTGTTTTTTTTTTTTTTATCTTTTTCGTTTTTTTTTGTATTATTTCGTTTTAATTAGGCATATACGGGCTTTCCCGTCACTTTTATTTATACACTATATATTTATATCATTTCGTTCAGATGTGTATAATTGTGGCATTTATTTTTTATGAATTATGAAGTTGTTGTTTCTTGCTTTTGAGGATCCAATCTTATCATTGACTAATACTGTTTCTAATACATTTATTGTATTATAGATTTTCTAATTAACTGCTTATGTAAACCCTTCATACGTTGATGTTGCAATAATAAGTTATTTTTTAAAAATATCTTCCGTGTAAGTGATTATGTTTGTATGCCCATGTTTTGGTCTAATATCAATAAGATCGTTTCTGTGTTTCTTTAGTTGGCTTTGAAACCAATATTGAGTTAAGCAAATAATGGGTCGAATTATGGTGTTAATAAGTAATATAAATTCTTATGTATATATATTGTATATATGTGACTATAAATTTAGCTAACTAAAAAATTATGTAATATTTAAATACAATCTTGAACATATATATATATATTTTTATTTGTGGGAGGAATGTATGAAATTATTGGATAGAAGTTATTTTTGAGTTAAATGACCTTTAATGTCTTTAAAGTGAGTTAAATATTAATAAATTTTTATATGTGTCTTGACTTTTTTAAAAAGGAATACCAAGTGTTTCCTTCCAAATTTGAAGTGATATAGTATTTTAGTTTTCTTATATGATTTTATGAACTTCAATGTAAAAGTTTTTCAAAGTAATAAGTACACTCACTGATTGAATTATAAAATTTGGAGAAATGTTTATTTCGTTTAATCATCTGCTCTTTTAAATAAATTAAATAAGTATGTTGTTATTCCTACAAATAGGACAACATATATTATAGTTTAACCATGGAGTTAAGCAATGGAAATGGAACTTGTGATTGCAAGACAAAATGCTTATATGTTACACATTGATCGTTTAAAAATGAATAGGAACATCTAATTCTCAAATAAAGTTGATTGTTTTGTTAAAACCAACATATGTGAATTTAAATTTAACTATGCAAATTTAAAAATTAAATATGAATAGATTAGAAAGGCAAGAAATATAAAAGAAATATTTTTTTATATAAATAAAATAAAAATTGAAAACAATGTTAAATATATATAATACTTTCTACATTAAAATATAGAATCAAACTCTTACAAGTTACAACACATATGAGATATAACAACATTTGATATTGGTAGGAGAGGAGGAGAGAATGTTTACTATAAGATGGTAATCCAAATTAGATAATGGAGATGAATCTTTAAAAAATAGAACAATGTAATATCTATATATATATAATACTTTCTAAATTAAAATATAGAATCAAACTCTTACAACACATATGAGATATAACAACATTTGATATTGGTGGGAGAGGAAGAGAGAATGATTACTTATAAGATAATAATCCAAATTAGATAAAGGAGATAAATCTTTTAAAATAAAAACAATGTAAAATATATATCATGTAGTCTCTAAAATTAAAATTTAGCATTAACAATTTACAATGATATTTCATTTTTTTTTTAAAACCCATACAACAAAAATAAGAAATCAAAAATAACAAAAAAAAAAGAAAAATGATTTGAGGTATTGTAGAAGAGAATGAGAGAATGTGAAAATGAGATAGTAAAAGAATGTCAATATGAGAGAATGATAGATTGAGAGAATGCTTATTTATATGATAAGAAATGATGGAAGTTACATTTAGAACTATGGAGTTACAATAGTAATTTATTGTGTTTGAATAAAATTGAGTGGTAGAATATGATTAATGCATAATTTATTTTATTTTCAGTTATAATTTTATTTTAATGTGTGAGTTAAATGTATTGTGTTTATTGGATCTTAAATATTGTTTAAAGCAATTAGAAAGCAAATAAAAAAATAAAAAAAAATTAGAAAACATTAAATGAAAATCAACCAATAAGGAGAGACCAAAACCTTACTTTTATATATATGATATATTGCTTTAAACTTTGAAATGAGAAATATATTATAAACAATAATTTTACATGAGAAATATATTAATTTAGCCAACCAAAATATGAATATAAGTTTAGCCAACCAAAATAAATAAAAAATATTAAAATTTAACCAAAAATAATTTCTCTTGAAAGATAATAAGTTAGTAGGAGGAATGAATTAATGTACAATTATTGGATAGGAGTTACATTTGAGTTAAATGGAGTTACATGTCTTTAATTATAAATAAATATTTTAATTTTTTATAACCTAAAATAAAAGGAATACCAAGTGGCTGAATCAAAATTCACATGATTTGGTTGTTTGTTGATATAAACTCAACACTTACACATAATATTTCAAAATAAAAAATATTACTTTTTAAGTGACAAACTAAATTAGTTTTCTTATAAAATTATATGAATTCTTCAATCTCAATAATTTTTAAAATCCCAAGGATAACTTATATTTTTTTGGTTTTCACTCATCAATTTAATTTATAGTGCTAGATTTCATACTAATGGTTTCATCTTTAGAGAATTTAGTGAAATGATATTTTTAAAATTATATTTTATTTTTATATTTAAGTTCCAGTTGAATATGTTTTTTTTTTTTGGATCATTTTTTATTTAGATTAAAGACACTAAAAACCAATTGTTTAATTATGTTCTTTTTGTTTTCAAAAACCTCAAATCATAAAAAAAAAAAATATATTGATCTCTGCAGATTTACAATTGGATCACAAAACAAAATAGTCTTTATAAATGGATAAATGGATAATTATATTGATCTTTAAATATTATATTGATCTTTATAAATTATTAAAAATGATACATGAATATGTGAGATAACCAGAGACATAATAGATAATTACATATGGATCATTTCAACTTTATGATCTTATTGTGTGGTGAATATTGTAAGGAAGTATGAAAATAATGACTTATAAGATGTTAATATAAAATAGAAAATGGAGATAAACATTTTAAAAGATTAAAATAAATATATAAGATATACATATCATACAAACTCTAAAACTAAGCTTTTACAATGATATTTGATTTGATTTTTTATAACCCATACAACAACAATAACAAAAAAAATACAAAACAAAACAAAACAAAACAAAAAAGAGATTTGAGAGTAGTGGAAGAAGATGAGAGAATGAAAGAGTGATAGACTAAGAGAATACGATAATGAGTATTTATAGGAAGATAAATGATGAAAAATTATATTTAGAAAAATGAGAGTTACAATTCTAATTTATTGTTTTGTTTTAATACAATTGATTAATACAACTGAGTGGAGAAATAAAGTTAATGCATAATTTATATGGAGAAGCTATAAAGATTTCAGTTTTATATTATGTGAGTTAAATGTGAAAATTAATGTTTTTAAATTTGTGTATTAATAGAATTTTTTTTTTGTTAAAATTGTATTGCCAAGTGGACCAATAATGAGAGATTGGAACTCCACTTTATATATATGATTATAATTTGTTTTATTTTTGTTTTATAAGTTATTCTTTTCTTTTTAATGAGTGAAACATCATCCTTTGGTGATATTACATGACATCCTAGTCAGCATTTATTAACTGAATAGTCACACCCGTTTATCGATTTGGGGGTTTTGACCGATTTTAGATTGTTTGTGTAGGAAATTGAAATTTTAGTTAAGTTCATGTAGCAATTAAGTTTGTGGGGAAATTGACCGTTTTCCCTATGACCTTATCTCAAATATTATCGAATCGTAAGTTTTCAGCTTATTTTTACCCGAATCAAAAGTTCTCCTATATATCTCTATATATGAACCAAATTCGGTAGAAAACCACGTAAATCATGTTTGAAACCAATTTTAAAAGGGTTTTGTGCAAAAAAACCCTCCAAGTAATTTTTTTTGCAAGAAAACCCTTCACTTCATATAAATACAAGTCAATACTGCAATCTCAAAAGTCACCCGCAATATAACCCTTCTCTGTATCGATGACGTGGCAATTCGAAAATCTTGCTGTTTTGAAAACAAAAAAGTGGCAAAGCTTTTGAGATTTATTTTTAATAATTTTTTTCTTTTAAAAAAGCTCTTCTCTTGTCTCCTCCATCTTCGCCTTGACTTTCTCTATCTCCACCCTCACACTCCTTGGCCGTCGCTCACTCCGCCTCTGTCTCACTCTCTCTTTCCTCCTCCCGCCGTTTCTCCTTCCGTGATGTTGTCTCCTCCGTCTGTTTCCGTTCCAACGGTGTACCTTTTCGCCGCCTGCGATCTCTCCGGCACTGTCCAGGTCTTCGACATCAAGGAACCACACTCCCAATTTCTGCCTCTTCTCCACAGTCCTTTCTCTCCTCTTCTCCTTTACCCACCCAACGATTGCAGGTTTTTTTTTTAGTGTGAATTGAGATTATGTTTCAGTTTTGTTTTAATTTTGAGATTATGTTTCAGTTTCTTTTATGCAATGTTAGTCTGTTAGTGGGATAGTTAAGAAGAAACAAGTTTCAGTTTTGAGTTTGATTATATTTGATTTTAATAAAAGTTTTGGTTCTGTTTCATGATTAGAGGTTTCAGATTTGAGCCTTTAACATGTGTTTTCTCTACTTATCAAATCACATTCGCTCACAAATAACGAATCTGATCACCAATGTTTCAGATTTGAGTTTTAGTCTTAGATTTCATTTGAATTTGAGTTCTCTTTGGTTTTAACGAATCTCTCTCGATGCTCCTGCAACTAATATCATCGTCACAAATCATCTGAATCTCACAAAGTTTCAGTTTTAATATTTTCGTGTATAAAGGTTACACAAATTCAACCTTAATTGAAGCAAAAAAGAAGGAACAAAATGCGTGGGTCTCTCATTTCTACCTCTGATCGGGTTCATTGTTAGTCAGAAATGGAGGATCTCTGCCCAAAGAAATGATATTAGAGGACGAACAAATATTTTGATCAAAAAAAAAAAAGAGACGAACAAATATATTTTTTTCAGTTTTTTATTTAAAATAAATAAATCTCAAATGCTACCTTGGGCCTCTGGGACATAAATGTCGTCTGCGAGCTTAAGCCTCCCGTCTTTTGGGCCTAGTATTCCACTTTGTATTCTACCTTAGAACCAAGTTTATCAATAATAATACCAGTTGACCAAAAAAAAATAATAAATAAATCTCAAATGTTTTGCCATTTTTTTGTATTGAAAACGACAAGATTTTTAAATTGCCACGTCATCAATACAGAAAAGGGTTATATTACGGGTGATTTTTGAGATTGCAGTATTGACTTGCATTGATTTGAAATTGAGGGTTTTCTTGCAAAAAAAAATTCCTTGGAAGGTTTTTTTGCACAAAACACATTTTAAAACCATATAAATTTTATGTAGATATAATGTTATTTTCTTATTAGACGTTCCTATTACGTTTCAAAAATAATAATTCTTTTGACATAACTTATGTTATTTTTTAAATTTGTTATTCACTATTTCTTAATTAATACTAATAATACACATGCTTAATGAATTTTTCTTTTGTTTATAAATGTCAAAATCTAATTGAAAAAACACATATAATATAATTAGTTTACAATAGAAAATATATTAGTTTTGTTAATTTTTTTTTTTGATTTTTAGGAAATTTTTAAAAAATATAAAAAATGTAAATTTTCTGTTATTACCATAATTAACTGTCTGGAAAAGAATAATTTTTTATGTTATTATCTGTTTTGAAAAATAATATTTTTTGACACAGGTTAACATCTTATTAGCATACTTGGACACATGTCATGATACTGTTATTGATTAACTCTGAAAACTTTATATAATTAGATAGCATAAACAAAACAGTTGTCTAAAAAAGAAAGGAAAAAAAAAAGAAGCCAAACTGGTCTTGAAGTGAAACTCTTTAGATCCAAAGGGCTTGTTCAATTTCACGCGTTGTTGTTCTTCGTCTTCTGCAATTCGAAACTGGAGAAGTTGATTTCGTTGCAGGGTAAGGTAAAGTATCTAACTTTTTTTGTTTGTTTCCTTCGTTCGATTACTGTCTTGGATTCTCGTTGATTTCTCTATTTTCTCGATTTTTGTTTTTGTTTTTGTTTTCTTCTTCTCCGCTGTCAATTAAATTTCTCAACGAAATTTCCAACCTT
>NC_025704.1:26155391-26166225 GCF_000633955.1 Camelina sativa | reverse complement strand
TTTTTTTTTTTTTTTTTTTTTTGTCTTAATTACTAAAATTTTCTAGGTCTCGTTTTGTGTTTTGAGCAAAATTTGGGATTTTTGATCGAATGTATTTGATGGGCAGCCTAAATCAAGTTCGATTCCATGATTTGAAATTCGTAAAGGTTCATTGTTTGCATAATTGATTCATGTCCATGGCTTGTAGAAGATTTTTATCCCCTTTTGATTCTCGTTTAGACTATGTGGTTATGTTTTCATTAAAGCCATGTCACTATTGTTGACGAATCAGTCTCTTCCCCTTTGTGCCTTTCCGGGTATCTGTTTGAACTCTCAGTTCTTCGAGTTTTCTAATCGCTTGTAAGATTACACATTTTGTTATTCAACGCTGAAGTTCGAATGCAAGTATAAAAGATCATAGCTATTTACTTTTGTCTTATGATCTTTTTATTTGTATTCTATCTAGTGTCAAGTATTAGGCTTATTACAATTGTAAAGAGATGCCCCATTTTGGTTCTCTTCTTTTGTTAGGTTTGTCAGATGGTTATAAAGTGAAGCAGATTTTGCTTCTCTGCTTTACTAAACATTGTAAAGTGAAGCCATGACACTATTCATGAATCAGTATCTTCCCCTTTGTACTCTTCTGTCTGTGTATCTGTTGAAGTCTCTGTTGATTCCTGTTCTTAGAGTTTTCTAATTGCTTATAATATTACGTTGTTTAAAGCTACAGTAATACAGTTTTAATGCGATTATAAAGATCATAGCTTCGGTTTGCTGTGGAATCGATCTGGTTTTTTAAGGATATCTTTATTTGTGTCCTATCTAGTTTTGAGTTTCAGGTTTATTACTATTGTGAAGTGATACACATTTTGGTTCTCTGCTTTTGTTAGGTTAGGACAATTTTTGGTTTTAGAAGAGACTAATGGCTGGAGTACTAGCTGGGGAATGTTCTTACAGTGAGAGTGGAGTTTCATCACACTCAAGGAATTCTCATGAAAAGCAAGACAAGAAGGTTGACATGAGAGGTGAGGATGGTGTATGTAGCGGCTCAATCAGCAACTTAGCTCTTTATATCCCTCTTGATCTGACGATTGAGATTCTGAAGAGATTGCCGGCTAAATCTCTTAAAAGGTTCCAATGTGTATCCAAGGAATGGATATCCATCATCCAAAACCAAGTTTTCATCGATTCGTTCTGCTCAATGTCCCAGACTCGGTCACGGTTTCTAGTCGCTGTTCGTATTACTGAGAACCGTGTAATCCTCTTATCGACTTCACACAAAGAAACAAAGGTACCAACTACTTCTTTGGTTACCAATCTTCCAATGAAAATACGCAGTTGCCGGCAGAACCCTATTCGTTATACTTCTTTGCATACATATCCCGAAATGACACTGTCCGGTTTCCCTGTGGACCTTGTTCATTGCTCTTCCATCCATGGATTGTTCGGTTTGTCACATCCTTCAGATCCAGGTCGGTTCACGATATGTAACCCTAGCACTAGAGAAGTCATAACATTGCCGGATATCAAAGCTTCTAGTGGTACAAGAGAGCACATATATATGTTCTTGGGATATGATCCTGTTGGTAATGTATACAAAGCATTGTGTAGCACGTCTTGGCATGGCCAACCTTGTCAAGAGCACATGGTTTTAACAATTGGAGGAGGAAATCTTTCATGGAGAAGCATCAAAGGTAGAAAAATCCCGCGTTATACAGTTCTAACAAATGGAATATGCATTAATGGGATGGTGTATTACGGTGTGTCGACTACCTTGAGACAAGAGAAGAGATTTTTTATTTTTCGTTTTAACGTTAGAGGTGAGTGCATAGGTTCGATCAACACATATTGGCCGGTCATAAAACATGGATCATTGATCAACTTCAATGGGAGGGTAGCCGGGGTTAGGCCCTTACCACGTGCTCCTCCCGGTAGTTTTGATTTGTGGATTCTAGATGACTTTGACAAAAAACGCCACTGGTATAGGAAAGGACTAACTGTCCACCCTTTGTTGTTGCATTTGTCCGGGAATATTGAGTTAAAAATCTTAGGGGTGAACAAAAGCTACGAGGTCGTTATAGGTCCGCTAAAGTTTCCTCCCAAGCATGAGCCATTGTACATTTACTACTATAACAAAGGAGGCGTGAAGTTAATCAGAAGGGTTGAACTTAAAGGATTTGAAAAGTTTGGGTGCAATCATTCAAGTGAAGAGCAATGTGTATGTCAAGTCCTTTTCTCACCGGAACACTTTGAAAGTCTCCTGTCTTTATAGTCTGTTTTATTTTATTTTTATTGTATAAATTTATGAAGAATTGTGACAGAACTCAAGTTTGTGTTTCTTTTTAAGTTTTAACTACATTGTTTATTTTCAATCCCCTTTTCAACTTATCATTTTTTTTTTCTGTTTTGTTTGTAAATTAAAGGTGTTTCAGCTGATGATCCAATCAGTGCCGCAAAAATCAAATTTATCAATGTTATAACTAAAGTTAAGAAAATGCAATAAATTTGGAACCAAAGTAAAAAAAATCATGGCAAGTATTGAAAGGATACAAACAAGAATTGCAATGATTTTGTTTTTTTTTCAACCATACATTTAAATAAATTAAAAGGTAACCCCAAATTGGTTGCCCAAATTGGAGGAGAAGAGTTTACAAAAGAAATTTCAGATGCTAAAGATCGTGAAGAACGGGCCAGACAGTCTGCTCGCACATTAGTCGTCCTCGGAATCTTTGTCAGAGTAAAAGAGGGAAATGAAGCTCTGAGGTCTTGGAAGTCTTCTAGCAAATGTGAAAATGCTGGCCAATCGTCGGGTGTCTGGAGCATCGCCACCAACTCAGAGCTATCTGACTCAAAAATGGGACAGTCTATTCCCACCGCCCGAAGGGACTCCATAGCCCATAACAAGGCGTGAAACTCCGAATGTAGAGAAGAGGGACTACGTTGCAAACTGCAAGCTCCCATAAGAAATGTCCTATTATCATTATTACCATAACACCATCCAAGGCCTTCTAACGGATCCGAACCTTTCCAGGAACCGTCAACCTGGCAACGGGTCAAAGAATTTCTTTCCTCCATAGAAAACTGATGAGCTATGTAGTTCGCAGAACCAGACTTGGCCTCCTCCCAAAGTAGCTTATCAGTTAACGCCTGATTAATAATATCATTTGGCTCTGCCTCAGTCCCTTGAAAGACCTTCTTATTCCGATCTTTCCAAATAGTCCACAAAACCCAAGGCAACAAATAACCAATGCCAGGGCCCCCCGAATGAGAGAAGGTATTGGAATATAGGAAATCTAGATTTGAAAACACGGATCCAAAAGGGAAGCCAGTCAAGGACGACTGGACTGGAGATAATTCCCAAACCATACACGAACGTTCACACTCAAAAAGAGCATGATTGATAGTCTCTACCACAGAGCCACACCGTTGACACGTAACATCACACCGGATACCCCTATGAGCAATCCGTTCCTTCACAGGAAGGGACCCAGACGCCACCTGCCAGAAAAAATGTTGCACCTTTGAGGGAACCTCAAGTTTCCAAGCTTGTGCCCGCAAAACTGTGCACGTTGGCCCGTATTCGACAACCTTTTGTAATTCCCGAGCTAATTTGTAACCAGATCTCACTGAATACTTACCGGACTTAGAATAATGCCAAACCAGTCTATCCGGCCTCAAAGACTTACTGACCGCCATACTCCGTATGAGCGGAATATCCTCCGGATCCACAAACTTCTGAAGAGTAGGCAAATGCCAGTCCAATGTATGAGGATTAATAAGGTGGTAGACCCGCAGATTAGGAAGTAGAACTCTCCCCCGACCATTTGCTGGTCTTGGCTGATGATCCGGAATCCAAGGATCCCTCCATACCGAAATATCACGGCCCGATCCTACTACCCACCTTGCCCCTTGTTCCACTAATCCCTTAGTCGAAAAAATACTCCTCCACGCAAAGGATGGAGAGTAAGGTTTAGTCGCCATCAAAGGATGTTTTTTCCTAAAATATCTGCCGCGCATCACCCGAGCCATTAAAGAATTCGGGTAATGGATCAACCTCCAATACTGCTTTGCTAGCATTGCATCATTAAATTCTTCCAGGGCACGGAATCCCAAACCTCCATCGCATTTATCTAGACACATCTTGTCCCAAGCTATCCAATGCATACCTCTAGCTTTATCATTAGACTTCCACCAGAAATTTGATATAGCTCCCGTAAGTTTGGACGTTAATGCCTGTGGCAATTTGTAACATGACATAACATGAGTCGGAAGAGCTAACGCAACTGATTTGATCATAATTTCTTTACCCCTTTTGATAAATCTTCGCCGACCAGCCATTAACTCGCTCATCCAAGCGGTCATTCACATAACTAAAAACTTTAGTCCTTGAGCCCTGAATATTTTCAGGGATACCCAAGTAAGAACCCATACCACCCTCTCGGGAAATTCCAATAACTGTTTTTATCCGAGACCTAACATCCAGCGGAACTTTCTTACCGAACATAATGGATGATTTCTCTAAATTTACCTCTTGGCCCGACGCTTTTCCATAGTTATCTATAATATACATAACCACTCTGCATTCAGACTCCTCCGCCTTACAAAAGAAAAGACTATCATCCGCAAACAACAAATGCGAGATCAAAGGGCAATCCCGAGCAATCGATATTCCCGTAAGTCTCTTCTCCCGTTCAACCTTTTTAATATTAGCAATCAGAACCTCTGTACAAAAAATAAACAAATAGCGAGAAAGAGGGTCGCCTTGACGTAAACCCCTCTTTGGTAAAATGCAATGACTTTGTTTATTTTAAGAATATTCAAAATAAATATCAATTTAGTGTTTTTTTTAACAAATTCGGAACGTTCATACTATTACTTATTTAAACTAAATTCATAGTTGAATGTTATTATAATTAATAAATAATAAAATGCACATTATTAATGTATTATAATTGTCACATTTTAATTAAAAAAAATTAATCTTATTTTGTCTTGAGAAAAATTTCCTACCATCAAACCCATAGATAATAGTATATAAATTATTATATTAATATTTATTTTTACCTCTTGTTTTGTATTTCATAATATCTCATTATCCTTTTTATTATTATTATCGCATTAAAAAAATGTCAAGATTAATGAATTAAAAGAAGAAAAATAACAATTCTTTAATTTATTATTAGTTTTAATGTGAAAAAGGCAAAAAAGTGAATCTGGTCAGAACTCTTTTAGAGTACTTGAGATATCCCTTTTTTCTTCTTCTTCTTCTTTCTCTTTCGTTTTTCTCTCGCGAGACTCTCTAGGGTTAGGGTTTGTTCAATTTCACGCGTTATTCTTCTTCTTCTTCTTCTGCAATTCGCGACTTGAGAAGTTAATTTCGTTGCAGGGTAAGGTAAAGTATCCATCTTTTTTCTGTTTCCCTCGTTCGATTACTGTTTTGGATTCTCCTTGATTTCTCTATTCTCTCGATTTGTTTTTTTTTTTTGTCTTTCTTCTCCACCGTCAATTGAAAATTTCCAACCTTTCGGTTAATTCCTCTACAAACCCTTTGGATCTGTTTTTTCCGGTCCCAATTACTAATTTTCTAGGTCTCGTTTCGTGTTTTGAGCAAAATTTGGGATTTTTGATCGAATGTATCTGATGGTCAATGATATTTTTGCCTAATCAAGTTGTCCCGATAAGTTCGATTGCATGATTTGCAATTCGTAAAGGTTTCATCGTTTCCATGATTCATGTTCATAGCTTGTAGAAGTTTTTTTTATCCCCTTTTGACTCTCGTTAATACTATGTGGTTGTGTGTCACTATTGACGAATCAGTCTCTTCCCCTTTGTGGCCCTTCCGTGTATCTGTTTGAAATCTCAGTTGATTCCTCTTCTTGGAGTTTTCTAATTGCTTGTAAGATTTCACATTGTTATTCAAAAGCTGAAGTTCGAATACAAGTAGGAAGATCATAGCTATCTACTTTTGTTTTATGATCTTTTTATTTGTATCCTATCTAGTGTCGAGTATCAGGCTTATTACCCATTGTATAGAGATGCCCCGTTTTGGATCTTTGCTTTTGCTAGGTTGGGCAGACGGTTATAAAGTAATGCGAATTTTGCTTCTCTGCTTTACTAAAACATTGTAAAGTGGAGCCATGACACTATTCATAAATCAGTATCTCCTCTGTGTACCCTTCTGTGTATCTGTTGAAATCTCAGTTGATTCCTGTCCTTGAGTGTATCTGTCTTAAAGATGATAGCTTCGTTTCCTGGGGAATCAATTGATTTCTAGATTTGTGTCTTTTCTAGTGTTGAGTTTCAGGCTTATTTCTATTGTAAAGTGATGCACGTTTTGGTTCTCTGCTTTTGTTAGGTTGGGAGAGTTTTTGGTTTTAGAAGAGACTAATGGCTGGAGTACTAGCTGGGGAATGTTCTTACAGTGAGAGTGGAGTTTCATCACACTCTAGGAATTCTCATGAAAAGCAAGAAGAGGTTTCCCGCTGGTATTTTGGAAGGAAAGAAATAGAAGAGAATTCACCGTCAAGGTTGGATGGTATTGACTTAAAGAAGGAAACATACCTCCGCAAATCCTACTGTACGTTTTTGCAGGACTTGGGCATGAGATTGAAAGTGTAAGTTCTTTTTTAACCTCATCCTAGATTCCTTTATGTGCATTTTCCATTTAACTGCTTCATGCTGGCTTTGTCTTTCTTGACATGATCATTTGTCCAACCCGTCCCATCAACATTGTCTACTGATAATAGTTTCCCCTTTACATATACAGTAGGTTTTATATAATTGGAATTTGATTTGCTGCTGATGGTTTTAGGCATACCTTTGTACTGATATTAGTTCTAGCACCTTCCAACAGAAAGTTGTTGAAGTTTTGTTTATGTTATCTCAATGTTTCTTTCTTTGACATGATTACAAAAAAAGAGACAGTTATTAGTGGTGAAAAAATTACTGCCACACTGTCTGAATTTTACTTCCTGTCGTTGTAGTCATGGTTTTTGCATTTTTCAAAGCTTTCAGTTTTTTTTTTCTTATCTTGGAAAGTGGCTGATATAGTTTTCCAATCAGTCCCCAGGTTACAATAGCTACAGCGATAATCTTCTGTCATCGATTCTTCTTTCGCCAGTCACATGCAAAGAATGACAGAAGGGTGAGTTTATTGTTTTGCACCTGAACATGTTGAATGCTTAAATAAAATGACTTTTGTCTGTGTTGTAAAACCACTATGCTGTAGTCTGGCTAGCATAGAATTCAAGGTATTGAAATGTCGTGGCTCCTTGGTATTCTCTTATATATTGGCTCCATCTCCTTGCCATTTTTCTTGGTAGTTATAGATAGCTCACTAGTCTATTCTCACTGATAGTTTTACTGTCACTTTGGTAGAGATTTTTCTTTGATTTGTGATTGTTGGTACTGATTTATTTCTTCTAGAGTGGAAAAAGTACTTATCTTTACTGAGCTCTCTCTTTATGTTATTTCTACAGACCATTGCAACTGTATGCATGTTCCTTGCTGGAAAGGTTGAGGAAACTCCACGGCCCTTGAAAGACGTTATTTTTGTCTCCTATGAGATTATAAACAAGAAGGATCCTGGTGCTTCGCAGAAAATCAAGCAAAAGGTATTCCATCTTACTGCTGAACCTTCTCAAATCTCTTGCCTCCATTTAGCTAGTTATAGATGAATGTATCGTTCTTTCCCCATATACAGTATTCTGTTTTATTTGACATTGAGTTTTTAGTCCTGATTTTGCTTCGTTGTTTTGTAGAACCATGCTCCTTTAGTCCTGATTTATTTTCTGTTGGTCAGCATATCAAAAATGTATTTTGATGTATATCACTTTTGCAGGAAGTATATGAGCAACAAAAAGAGCTTATATTAAACGGAGAAAAAATAGTTCTTTCTACTCTAGGCTTTGACCTCAACGTTCATCATCCTTATAAACCCCTTGTAGAGGCAATAAAGAAATTTAAGGTTGCACAGAATGCTCTTGCCCAAGTTGCATGGAATTTTGTTAATGATGGGTACGTTCAAGTACTATTTCCTACTAAAGCTTCCAATAATTCTATGTGCCTTGTATTTTCGTCTTCATACAATGAAAGTGGCTTGCAGTCTACGGACATCGCTCTGCCTGCAATTTAAGCCTCACCATATTGCGGCTGGTGCAATATTTCTTGCGGCCAAGTTCCTTAAAGTGAAGTTACCATCAGATGGAGAGAAGGTCTGGTGGCAAGAATTTGATGTCACTCCCCGACAATTGGAGGGTATGTTACATGATGAAATTGATTTGAAAACTCTTGCTTCCTTGTTTGACTTCCATTCCCTTTTTGGATATGATTTCAAGATTGATCGTCTTTTGTATATCTCAGATGTTAGCAACCAAATGCTGGAGCTTTATGAGCAAAATCGTGTCCCTGCATCTCAAGGGAGCGAAGTCGAAAGTAGTGTAGGTGGAGGGTCAGCTCAGCGGCCAGGCTCCAGAAATGCAGTTTCCACCGATGAGCATGTTGGTTCTAGGCAAACATCAGTACGTTCAACCCATGAACATTCAAATTCTGATAATCCTGGGAGTTCATCGAAAGGAGTACTGAATCAGAACAATGATAATGGGGTTGGTGAGGCAGTCAATGTCAGTGTCGATAACAAAGAGGAGATAGAGAGAGAAACAAAAGAAAGCAGCCTACATTCTGAAAGTCATCCAGCCGCCCATAAGGACAGTGCGAGAGAAGCCCCCCATAACTCTAGACCTTTAGTTCAGGGACCTGGGAAAGACAAGTCAGAAAGAGAGGGTGGAGAGCTTCAAGATGATGGTGCTGTTCATAAATCTAGAAATGTCGAAGCTGGTGATGTCCCAATCAGCCAATCGCCAAAAGACTTGAAATTGCTTCGAGATAAGGTGAAGGCTAAACGAGAGAAAGCTAAGAAGTTGCTAGGTGAAAGGACAAGGAAAAAGGATTTGATGGATGAGGATGATTTGATTGAAAGAGAACTGGAAGATGTGGAACTAGCTGTTGAGGATGAAAAGACGAAGGAAAGGAAAGTACAGAGCAGACCAAAGGTCGAGAACTCTGATACCATGGGCACAGAACATGGTGAGATTTTAGATGTTAAAGGAGAAGTCAAACATACAGAGGAAGGCGAAATGGTAAACGATGTGTCCCCGATGATGCATAGCAGAAAGAGAAAAATGGGAAGCCCTCCTGAAAAGCAGACAGAAGGAAAGAGACGCCACAATAGTGAGAATGGTGAAGAAGGCCACAACAAGACGAGCAGAGGTAGTAGTCACCATGGTGATAGAGAGCACAGAAGACACTCACAAGAGAATAACCATTCATAAGAGAGGTAATGATTATTAAAACTGCTACTCTTTATATTCCATCTTGTGGTCTTTTTAAAGACCTTTGGCACTTTGATGCCCAACCATGTGAACTTGACTTCTACATGGGTCGGTTCAGTCGTTGGAACCAATGCTCAGTGTATTTTATGTTGATTATATATATGTGTGGCATTTTTGCACTATCCAACGGCTTGAACAAGGACTCATCATCCGAAAAGGATATTGAGAAGCGTAATTAGGTTTTCCTTTAAATAACTACTCCGTGCTAGGGAACTTATAAGTATGCATTAATCACCTGCTTTTATTTTCTGTCTAATCTAAATCCGGGCAACGGTTTGATTCTTCTAGGCAGCTTCATACTTCCATCTTTTTGTTGTGTGCGCAAATTTCGTAGTTTACTTTGCTTCCATTTTCTCATTGGGAAAGAAGTTTCCTCTACTATGGTAAGATTAGAGTCAGGTCACAGGAAGTATAGATTGTGGTTAAGTCAGCCTGATACTTGATAACTTCTTTTGTTACAGTAATTGTTCAACTAAGTTTTACTTCTATGTGGCTTCTCCAGAATTTTGTTATTACAATGTCTGTCTAAAGCTATATACGATGTAAAAGAGACTCCTTTGTACGGTATGAAGTGAATTATGTACTTGAAATCTGTAAGATTTTCTTTATTTTTTTTTATTCGTTTTCGAATGAGTCATGTTCTTATGTGCCCACAATTATACCATCTCAGAAGTAACATTGAATTGAAAAAGAGGACAAAGCGAGAGGAATAAATGTGTAAGTTGTGAAGAAACATAATTCGATCAAACAATCCAAAAGGGGCGAGAAGAAGAGATAAGAAACCATTACCACAAAAAAAAAAAAAGTTGAAATCTTTACGTAGGGACCGAAAATTAAAAATTTTACAGTATCTAGAGAGAGAAAAGTCTAAAAGCTCGGTACTTTACTTTATGGTGTAAGAGCATAAATGATCATTATCAATGGAGACGCTTTTGGTATGAATCAGCAGAACGTAGTAGCCATGGAAATTGCTTCTTGTTCGATTCTTAAACTTTCTTGTACCACAAAGACTTCTCTTTTCAATCGTTACCTGAGCGAGCGATCCTCACACGACACTGGAAGACGCAATTTCTTGTCTTTTTCCAATTTCCCAGGAAAACCCCAAATTCTCGGAACATGCTTGCGATTGCAGAGATTCTCTTCGGTTTGCTTATCAGCGAGCCGAGAAGACGTAAACCCATCTGAAGAATTCGCCGTTATACTTGAAGTTGATGGGTAAGTAAGTTCCGATTATGAAAAAAGCTTCCAACTTTCTGATGAGATTGTTATGGGGTTTGAAGCAAGTTCTTGGTTTTGGTTCAGTGATGGTTAACTTTTGATTCTTTTGTTTGGTTCTGTTTGTTTTCAGGGTTATGATTGATACATGGTCCAGTAATCGCCAAGCTTTCAATGTAGGTGCGTCTTAAAATCACCCAGTTCTTTTAGAGGAATTTTACAAAGTGAATAACCTACGAGCTTTGTGCTCA
>NC_025704.1:26139600-26154991 GCF_000633955.1 Camelina sativa | reverse complement strand
GCTTCTTATTGTGAATACTAGCTTTTCAAAAGCTTGGGCTTGATTGTGCAAATTGGCCTGAACCAGTTTATTCAGACCTCTTAAGGTATGCTATCTAAGTTTGTGACTTGTGTTTTCCGCTTGGCTTTTGGTTCATTGAAGTTTGCTTCGAAAAAGAATCTCTTTGTTTTCATTCATCTCACTTTCCCTTTCGTAGATTCTGTTTATAAGTTGATAATCAAACTGTTTGTTCTTACCCTTGATATGAGTATACATTTAGTTTGAGTTCATTTTACAATTGCATTTCGTTGTCTTAAAGTGTTGAGTTGTTTATTACCAGAAAGGGTGCTGCTGATGAAGAGAAAATGTTGCTTTTGTATTTCAACCAGGTATGTTGTCAACTTTTTGCTTAAACATCATTTCCGAATTGTTCCCACACAGTTTTCAAAAATCTGGCAGCTTCTTTCTTCTCACTTGTTTATCTACCTCTTTTCAGATTGGTTGGCCTTCGTCGTTGCCAACCAGTGAGAAAGCAAGTTTTGTAAAAAGTGTATTGCGAGAAAAGGTTGCATGTTTTATGCATATTTAAACACAATGCTCTTCTCTTTGAAGTTAAGGTTTGATAACTCCAAAATTGTTTGTTGGCAGAAAAATGCAATGGATGAGTTTCTAATATCGAAAAGTTTACCTCTGAAATCTGGAGTCCAAGAGTGAGTCTCTTAGATATATGCTTATGCTTGATGATATCTCTTGTAGACTACAACAAAGAACTAGAGTTTTTTTTCTTGTACTTGTAAATTCATAGTCTTACTTTTTTGAGATGTAGGTTTATCGATAATGCATCCACGGAGAGAGTTCCTGTTGCTATCGTGACAGCCTACTGCAAGAGTGGTGACAAAGTAGCCCTGTAAGTAGTTAAACTAGTCTTTAGTTCTGGCTGCTCAAAATGCACAAATTTCAGTTCTTCTAGATCGCTAGGGTTCATATGCATATGATTTTAGTACAATCCGTGATATTCTCAAATGTTTAATGTGTTGGAAACAACAATATCCCTAGGAAATTGCTTCAGAATCTTGAGGTTTCATGTTGTTTCCTTCTTGTGATTGTATTATCTCACATATTAGAAAGACCAGATAATGCAAGGTGAAAAGTAGTACTTGTGAGGAGACTCTACAAAGCAATCCATTAACATAAGTAAAATCCTACGTAGATATTTTTTTCTGTTATTTCTAAACAAGTTTGATCGTTTCTTATCTTTATGATGCGATTATATAACAGATCCATTGTCGAGATGCTTGGCCAAGAAAGACTTCCAAATGTGAAGGTTATTGGAGACAATGAGGTCGAACAGAGTATGTATGGACAACTTGTTCTTGGCAAAGGAGTTTCTTCAAGTCTAGAGGAGCAACTAGTGAAGGAAGTAAAAAAAGCAGGTATAGATCTCAGAGGCAATTTGCAAATTCTTATTTTAAATCTAATATCTCCCCTTGTAACTGTAGTAGATATCTCATCCTCTTAAGTTTTGTCTGACTAGCGTCTGCTGAGAAACAGAGAATAGCAGAAGAAGTTGCATCGATGCTAAAGCTAAGTGTTGATATTGACACAACCTCATCTGAGAGGTGGGACTTTTTGTTCTTCTCTCCAAAAATTCCAATTTTATACCTTGACAAGATAAGTGTTGTCTTCTCATTTTCTTTTCTACTTTCTCCAGATTGGAAAAGATTGTTGTTGCATTGCGTGCTGCTGCGGAACACATAGGATTACCTGTAAAAAACTGTATACTTGTTGCTGGTAGCCAACCTGGAGTTTCTGCTGCAAAGATGATAGGCATGCCGTGTGTAGTCATGCGAAGCAGGTATGATGTTCGATTTCTGATGTCTCTTTCTGGATTGTTGTTGCTTATTCTACTCAGTTAAAAGCCTGAAAGGTGCTTCTGTTGAGCATTGTTCGTTTGTTCATTTTCTTTACCATTCTTTTTGCTTGTAGTTTAACTGCAAGAGGTGAGTTTCCGTCAGCAAAAGGCGTAATGGATGGGTTTGGAGGTGCAGACCTAACAATCCCTAAACTTAGGAACAAATTTAAGACTTGAAGAAACCATTCAAGAAAGTTGTCTAAAGTTCAGAATCTGGAAAATACTGTCGTGTTTATGCTCACTTCTCGAAGATTTTGTGAAGTTTTCGACTTGATATATATATCTATAGCTACATGTTTGTACGACTTGATTCTTTGTAATGTACTGGACTACTGGTGCGATTAATTGTCAGACATCATCAACAAACCTCTACTCAAAACTAAAGTCCCACCCCTTTAATTTTCATATAGATTTTTAAGTCTAGCCTCAAGCAGAACTTCTGCATCAGAATATTCAGAAACATGAGTTTCTAGAAAACAAACATTATTTGGTACGAGTCAAGACACTACCCGTATTCAAGTCAAGACACTACCGGTTTATATAACTATAGTACGATATTTATGAAGAACATTGTCAGAATTGACATGGCTTGTTCTAGGGTAAATCGTGCACTTTTAGTTGGTTTACATTTGAGTACAGTCTCAGATTTAAATTGTCTCCATAGTGACTCACACTGTATTGGCGTCACTAGTATATTTTTTGGGGGAACCTGCACACACATAACCATAATAACCATTGTTAATTCATTTGACTACAACTGGAAGTGGGATCCCATGAGCCACAATGCCAAATATGTCCTAATTTTGGCAGAACGAATAAAGAATTTATGGTAAAGTGGACCAATTTGGTATTCCATTTAGTGTGATGTCTTAATGATTGTCACATTTAAAATTAGTAAAAAAAGTCACCAATGCTGTACCACCCGGACTCCGGTTTTAGTCCTGGTTCACGGATAATAAGGGCCACCCCGGAACTTTGAAGTAAAATACATGTGGAAGAATGCAGAAAGAAGAAAAAATTATATAACTCCTCTGTTATCTATTCTTTAGAGTAGATAAAGAAGAAATAAAGAGACATATAGAGTAGAACATTTTGTTCATAGACAAGAAAAAAAAAAACAACTTCCACCACCACCAACCTAGGGGTTGGCAAAAAAAGCTGCACCTATGTAAAAAAATTATTTTCCTCAGTTTGATTAATAGAATATTCATAACACTATTTTTAATTAGAGTATCCAACAATAACAAACATTTTTTTTAGTTTATAATATATTAAAAAATTTTCGTTTATTTTTTTATGTAAAAGAACATTTTTCGTTTCCTATAATATTTCCAAATCAGTATAGAGATATTTCCAAATGGACGTTTACATGACTGAAGTTTTAGAACAAAATGTGGATCAAAACAATTTTTTCCAATATTGATGACAAAAAAAAAACAAAAAAAAAAAGAACATTTTTCCGGTTGAAAAAATAATACACACACTAATAAAAACATGCAATTCAATTTTTCTCAAACAAATATCGTTATTTACACATCCGTTATCTCATTACAAATAAAATTTCAATTTTATCCTTATATAAATATTAATATTAATGTTGATAAGTACGGTAAATATTAGAAAATTTTTTTATGAGTTCGCGGACATGTAAATAACAAAAGTTAACTTTGTATGTATTGACTTTCTTATTTCTATTAGTATGTGTATGATTTTCCCAATCGAATATTAAATGTCCTAAAATAGAAAAATGAGGGTTTTAAATATTGTTCCTTGTCCAAAAAGTCAAATGTAAGGTAATAAATTAAATTAATATATTAATTATATAAAACTAAAAATTACCACTAGGCTGACCATAAAATTTCTCACAAACAAAAAGGAAAAAAAACGAATTATTAATCTCACAAACGTAGCTTGCAAAAATTTCCACAGAATGACCATAAAATTTCTCAATTAATGCATGCAGTATAACATTTCTGATTTTTCACACCTTCTCGAAACGAACCAAAATATTTCAACGTACATGCTCGCGAATTAGCTATATCCGATCCGACTACACAATATCCGACCCGATAACACCTTATAAATATGGTATATGCAAATCAACAACTTCCTCACAATAGTTTCCATCTAAACAGTTTTATAATTTCTCACTATTTCATAACCTTTTATCATGGCTTCCAACTACAGTATGCATACTTCCTCAAGAGTAGCTATCATTGGAGCGGGTGTTAGCGGTTTAGCAGCCGCTAAGCACTTAGCACATAACCGTCCACAAGTCTTTGAAGTCTCAGATTCGACTGGAGGTGTTTGGAGAAAATGTACGTATGAAACGACTAAGCTACAGTCAGTTCGAGTAAGCTACGAATTCTCCGATTTCCCTTGGCCGAACAGAGGCGAAAGTAGCTTTCCAACTTATGTCGATGTTTTGGATTATTTGGACGCTTATGCAAAGCATTTTGACCTTCTAAAATTTATAAAATTTAACCACAAAGTCCTTGAAGTTAGGTTCATCGGTGATGGTCAAGTTTCGCAGATGGGAGACCTCGGTGCGTACGACAACTTGCTGCCAGGGAAACCTGTGTGGGAAGTTGCCGTTAAGACCGGGGATGGAGAGATTCAGGTTTATTACATTTAATATCATCATATGTTCACACACAAATGCATATTACAACGAATTTACATCAAAGCATATGATTCATTGATTTAGTTTTTAATTAGTAATTCTGACGTTCATATTTTTATTTAAACTTTTGAAAAAATTGCATGCATAAGGGATCTAAGTTTACTTATATATTTGTGAAATATATATATATATATATATATATATATATATATATAACGTTTCCTTTTATAGTAATATTCATTTGTGTGTGCAGTGGCATGCATTTGAGTTCGTGGTAGTATGCACAGGAAAATATGGCGATGTACCAAGAATCCCGGCATTTCCGATGAAGAAAGGACCGGAGATATTCAAAGGGAAAGTGTTGCACTCCATGGATTACTCCAAGTTGCATAAAGAAAAAGCGTCTCTTCTCCTCCGTGGCAAGAATGTGGCCGTGATTGGTTTCAAGAAATCAGCCATTGATTTGGCGTTAGAGTCTGCTTTAGCTAATCAAGGTATAATAAATCATAAAGTATACATGATTTGAATTTCATAAATATTTTAAACTAAATAATGTATTTAAAATTTTGCAGGAGAAGAAGGGAAAACATGCACTATGGTGGTGAGAACACCACATTGGGTGATCCCACATTATTCGGTGTGGGGCTTACCATTCTTCTTGTTCTACTCAACTAGAGCTTCTCAATTCATTCATGAGAGGCCTAACCAAAGCTTCTTTAGAACTCTCTTTAGTCTAATCTTCTCTCTTCTGGTTCGTCATCTTCAAAACATTTAATTTCGTCTCCTAAGTATTGCGCAGTCATGCAAACTTTCTAATGTTTTCAAACCATATATAATTGTCAAACAGCGTGCCGTAGTTTCCAGATTCATCGAATCATATGTCTTGTGGAAGCTTCCGTTAGAGAAATATGGTCTTAAACCGGGCCATGCATTCGAAGAGGACTATGCTTCTTGTCAAATGGCGATCATGCCAGAGAATTTCTTTGATGAAGCGGACAAGGGAACGATCCGTTTCAAAAGGACGAAAAATTGGTGGTTCTATAATGAAGGGATTGAGTTTGAGGATGGAACTACCCTAGAAGCCGATGTTGTTATACTTGCGACAGGATATGATTGCATGAAGAAGCTCAAACCCATTGTCCCTGAACCTTTTCGAACATGGCTTGAGTTTCCTTGGGGTGTCATGCCTTTATACAGGTACGTAACGTACGTACACTTATAGTCAAATGAAATAGGACCATTGCTTATATATTAATAACGATGCTAATTTACTAAATGTTCAGGGGAACAATCCATCCATTGATACCCAACATGGGTTTCATCGGATTTGTTCAAAGCAGCTCTAACCTGAAGTCATCAGAAATACATTCAAGGTGGCTCAATCAGCTTTTGGACGGTAAATTCACGTTACCGAGCAAAGAGAAGATGTTGGACCAATTCCTTAAAGAAATGGACGTAATGAGAAGATCAAGCAGATTCTATAAAAATCATTGCTTCTCCACTTTCAGCATTCAACATGCGGATGATTTGTGTAGAGACATGAATCTGAAGCCTTAGCGTCGTTATTCAAAAAAATAATCGACTTCACTGAAATAAGTGTTACATCTGGGATTGTCTTTCATCCTCAATTTACACAAGACCCTGTCATGCATCCTAATTTGCTTTTATATGTTTTAGTTTATTGTATCGTCTGCTTTAAAATAAGTGAAATCATGTTTTCTCCCCTTCCCTTCTCTATATGATGGTTGAGATAAATATAATAAACTTTCCAATAAGGATGTTTGGGGAAGCAATGCATAGCGGCAGCAAAAGCTTAATGCAAAAAAGTAAATGAGACACCAAATTAATTATACATGAAAAATCTCCTCAGTTCTCTGATAAATAAAACCATAATCTACTCAAAAATCCACTATCAGCAATGTAAATTGAGTTATAACCACATCTTCTTTGTTCCCATGCACAAAACCGATCCAAAGACTAAAAGTCCAAAGAGCAATCTCTAACACACAAAAAAATACTATAAGAAAGAAATACAAAGAGCCTAGAAATATGCAGTCCTAAACGACCCTAACTTCACTAAAATTCCGGTAATCAAAACGAAATATCCACAGTCTAAATTTTAGATAAACTGTCAAGGCAAAAATCACGAAAAATCTGCATGCATATCTGGAAATTCTAGACACGGCCGGCCATGTTATTATCCATAGTTCTCCCAAACCAACCATTGAACATAATCTACAATGTTGAACCTAAAGACCACTGATTCACGAAGCTACGTGATAACATCTCACACTTTAGATTTCGCGTTTGCTTTGAACCCGATTATCTCTATAATTTGAAAGAACAGAGTTTTAAAATTTATGTAAAAATGTAAATGCTCATTAACTTTTACTACAAATTCATGTGTTTTAGGCTGTCCAATTTTTTTTTTTTTTCTTTTTTTTTGTTATATATAAAATTTATTCAATCGTAAATCTTTGTTTACATGATATGCTACTTTTTATTGAATTTGCTTTAAAATAGAAACTAAAGAACAAAATAAAACAGAGCATTTGAAAAACAGGGCAAGTGGTTCCTCTTCAATCCTTGTTTATGGAGTGAGTATAATCGGTTTCTGATCAATAGCTTTGATGAGGGTTGACGAGACTCGAGAGCTTGCGATTACACCATGTATTCTCTTGTTTCGCTCACGCCATATCGCATGGACCGTTGCCTTGAAAACATATTTCATTATTCCTGTTTAGTCTACTCTATGTGCTCTCCACATTCAATTCATGTCTACAGCGGTATCAGCTTTTTCTCTAAACAACTCAAAGAACAGGTAACTGTTACTGAGTTATCATTTTTGAAGTAGATGTAGCCTGGACAACGATGACCACATTCAACACAATACGGACGAGTGATGTTACTGTTGCGCCGAACTTCCACTTTGGACGAGTAATACTTGAATCTGTAACCAGGCTTCATATAAGCAGAAGATCCAAAAATGCAATGAAGGTGGATAGTGATACAACATACGTTGCATGTGTAAAACCTATCCCTTGGATTAAACTCTTTCTCACATACTTCGCACCAGTGCGTATCACATTCTTGTTCTCCATAGCAAATAAAAAGAGGATGCTTGTCGTATTTGTAGCTTACTTCAGTTGGAATCGTAGCGCGCGCATTGATAACACATAGCAAATTTGCATATAGTACACTGTAGGTAAGATGACCGCATACCTATCTTCTTGCAACCCACACAACAAGTTTTGTTTTGACCTTTTGAGGATGTGGAGATAAATAGAGGATGTTCATGACTTTCATGGGTGAAATAATCAGGAACTGATGAAATACATCGAACATCTATCTGAACTTGCTCGCACACACAAATACTTTTGGGACATATGTACCTGAAACCAGTTGACTTTCTGGAACAAGCTTTGCAGTCTATGAAATCATAGTGTGTTCGAGGAGATGTCTCTAGGATAAGAGGGTGTTTGTGTAACGCATGACTTAGTTTTCGTAGAAGTCCAGCACATACCTTGTGGAGGAAGAAATCACAGTGCGTGTAATTGTAGAAATCACGAGAGTCCATAGGAAGGATGCATGCTTGACACTGCTTTTCTGCATCTCTAACACCATCATACTTCTCGAGCTTTAGAAGATGTTCATGAGAGAAATGTTTTATTAGGTCATCACCAAACATCTTAAATGGGAGGATATCTTCAATCTCGTCTGATTCTTCAGGTTCCTTTTCGAGTTCTTTCCCGTCCCATACATTCTCGTTTGTTGCACATTTTGAATGAACTACATAAGAGCAGTCCTCGTTGTTGCAAGAGTATTGGCCGTCCTTGGTGTCAACTGTCTGGTAGCATACCCCACATGGTGAAATCTTCGTTTGGAGGCAAGGAGTGTGAAAAATACGATGCTGGTGACGCGTGATCTTTATGACTCGTGGTAAGTTGATGCAACTTTGATGGACCATGTAATTACATTCAAAACAAGCATAGCTTGGATCCAACACATTGACCAAACCGCAAGCATCACATGGAGTCAAGAGAGGTCGCTTGTAGAGGACAAGTGGATGGTGATGATTCTTTGGGGTTGTGACATGGAGAAGTGGAATAGTTTGAGAGCAATGGAGATCTAAACAAAAGTTGCATATAGAGCAACGATAGAACCAATTGCCTTGGATATTTTTTCCACACCATGTGCATTTATCAGATTCGATAGATCCGAACTTGGTAGGATCATACATGTTGGAGCCACACAAAAATGTTGTGCAAAAAGATTCATCAATACTGCCGTCTGATATGAACCCGGTTTCATAGTTCCGGAAAGTGAAAGTAAGAGGGTGTTGGAGGTGATAAGGATGTGTTAACTTTCTTGGAAACATATGACAAACTCTGTGGAACTCCACATCGCAGGTTTGGCAGAAGAAATGGTAGTTCTGGTCTTCGGTCAAGGGAGATGTATAACCACCACATGAAAAACAACCAGAGTTGGTGTTTCCACCGAATCTAGGGCAGAGGGTGTGAGGGTGAGCTGGATGAGACGCCGGACATCTTGGATTTTTTTTAGGAAGAGTGGGAGGGTTTGAGTTTTTTCTCATTAATAGAGGTGAAGATACTTCTTCTTTCTCCATCTTTTTGTGGTTTTTCTTTTTGAGTTGAAGATGCCGAGAAGGTAGAGATACTTTTTTGTTGTTCATCTTTTTGCCGTTTTGGTTATGATATCGTCCAATACCAAGAGGTGGAGGAGATGAAGATACTTCTTCTTTCTCCATCTTTTTGTTGTTTCCGTTATGAGGTCGTCGAGGTGGAGCTACTTCTTTGTTGTCTATCTTTTTCCCATTTCGAGCTCGTCTAGGTGTAGCTACTTCTTCGTTGTCCATCTTTTTGTCATTTCGAGCTCGTCGAGGTGGAGTTACTTCTTCCTTGTCCATGTTTTTGCTGTTTCGGTTATGATATCGTCCATACCCAAAAGGTGGAGGAGGTGGAGGGGGTGGAGGGGGTGGAGCTACTTCTTCTTTGACCATATTTTTGACATTTTGGTTATGAGCTTGTCGAGGTGGAGCTGCTTCTTCGTTGTCCATCTTTGTGCCATTTGGTGTACGATAAAGTTCATACCCAAAAGGTGAAGGGGGTGGAGGGGGCGGAGGAGGTGGAGGAGGTATTTCTTCTTGGACCATATTTTTGCCGTTTCCGTTTTGATATGGTCCAAATCCAAAAGGTGGCGGAGTTGGAGGTACTTTAATTTTCTTTGCGCATTCTTTTTGCTGCTTTGTTTATGATCGATGCATGTTTCTGTTTTTCACTCCCACTTCTCGTAAATGGGAGTGTTCATATTAATAAACAAGCAACCCCATCCCCATCCCCATGTTTTCTAATAACAGTGACGAAATTGTTTTTTATATTATTAAGCATGACCATAACATACGCTTTCATACTATAGTCGTCGTTTACTTATATATTATCAATATATTCTCAAGACCTGTTTCCACGCTATGCAATTGCAATGCACATTCACAAAATATATACTAAATTAGATTAAGGTTAAATCTAGGATTTGAATACGAGACCAATAAAATCTCTGTAGAACTGTTTAATTTATACTTTCGCTTACTTCATAATAAGATTAGAATCTCTTACTAGTATATGAATGTCATCAGAAATGTCATCAGCATATATGCTCCAAGAAGTATTTGAGATTAAACTGCCACTTTGGGTGACGCTGAAGAATGTGCCACCAACTATGTTCACGGAGAAAGGGTTAGAGTTTTTGTTTAGTGCGGTTGGTAAGCCGATTCGTCTGCATCCTACGACAGAATCCTGTACTAAGTTTGATGAAGCAAAAATGTTGGTTGAAGCGGATTTAACTAAAGAGTTGCCACGAAAGCATGTTATTATGGGTGAGGAGGATGGAGAATTAGAATCAACTGTTAAATATTCCTACCCTTGGTTGCCTCCACGATGTACTGTCTGCAGTAAATGGGGACATTTGAGCTCCAGTTGTCTTGTCACCGAACCAACTGCTGTCCAAAGGTCCTCTCCGTCGGTAGAAGTGGAGAATGCAATCGAGATTGAAAACACGGTACCTGCGACTGTACCTCGGACAGAAACATTGACTGAATCAGTTGGTATTTCAAAAGAGGTTGTGGTCTCTGACACAGCGGGAGCATCGGTTAAGGACCCTGCTATGGAGGAGAAGGATGAGTGGATTATACCAAGGACTAGTCTTAGTCCAGGGAAGAAGCAGGTAGGACTGCCTTCTATTCCGATCACTTCCTCTTCTAATACTTTTGCGGTCTTAGAGGAAGAAGAGGAAACAGAGAACCTCGAGGAAACAGAGGAGTTGGAAAAAACAGAGAAGAGTGGGGAAACCAGTAAGGTTGGTGCCATGGGGGAAGTTACTCCTCCCCTGGGGGATGAATCTGCACGGATCCAAACCACCTCTAAACAAGGAGTTAAGGCTCGTGACAAACCTAGTGAGTCCTTGTAACACCCAATTTCTATGGCATGTCAAAGGTTAACTTATATCACAAGTAAACCATACTTAACCGAAAATAACCAAGAAAAATCCATTAATTCAATTTAAACGTCTTTCAAACCACCATTTAAACGTTAAACCGAAACTAACAACCAGTTCGATAAATCCAACAACGGAAAAATAAAAGAATAATCTCCAGCTCCTAACACCAACACCAACTCTATCATCTACTCCTCAATGTTACCTGCAAGAGAAAGAGAGGGATGAGCAATCTAAGATTACTCAGCGAGGGCAAGCCTTAGGGCTCACGAAGTCTTCATACACAAACATGCTCAGACCATCACAAAGTCTAAACCTAAAACAAGCAATCAATCACGTGTCAACGACACACAAACATCAAACATATGAGACTACGTCCCATAAACAACGCTGTGCATTACGGGATTCCTCATGCTTTCGCACTTCTTCCTGCACATTTCCGTCGCCGTGCATTACGGGATTCCTCATGCTTTCGCACTTCTTCCTGCACATTTTCATTACCGTGCATTACGGGATTCCTCATGCTTTCGCACTTCTTCCTGCACTTTTTCACTTGCGTATCCGGATTCCTCATGCTTCTCGCACTTCTTCCACGCACAACACGTTGGCTCGTCAGCCAATCCTGATCTACCCGCATTCCGCGCCCGTAGACCACCACACAACTACAAGGAAAATTCCTTGTAGGACTCTCTGCGGCCCACCCGCTTCTTCGTGCCTCTTGGCACATTTTCTCCCCACACTCAAACAATTTACTTTATCATACTAACATGCATATCACACACCACGCAATCCGTTTTAAATATCTAGTTCTTTTAATTTTCAAATCCTATTACTAGTTCTTTTTCCTTATCTTTTATTTAGTAGATATATAATATATATATTATTATTATACACTCAACAATCAACTAAGATTATATATAATATAATCCATAGGTATACTTGGCTTAACTTTAAACTAAGTAACTATCTAAACATATCGGTATATGAAAAAGACACTAACTAGTCCTCACCTTAGCAAATTGGGTTGGTTCTCGAGTAAAGACCAGCAACAACAGAAATCCAATCCAACAACGACAATGATCTCAATCTGCAATATTATCAGATTACCCGATCAATGATTATATTCCAATATTAATCACTGATTTAATCTAATAACCGAAACTGACTTAATTGTGCTGGTACTTCACAAATAAATTAGTTAGATGTAGTTTAATAATTAAATCAAACTAACGATCTAATAATTTATATCCCACAATTTAATTCACGTACGACCACATGCTCCCCGTTTAATACCACTTCCTAAACCAGCCACAACACACGGTTCAACAATATTAATTTAACGAACGTCATTGACAACATACGTAAATAACCATGCATGACACCACAACAACTCATGCACGTACGTTCCATAACTTCCTGGTTTAGTTGGTTACGTAATAGTTTAGCTATGAACGAGCAACACATCGCAACAACAACAACACGAGACATAGAGCTTGGTCGTTACCTCGTTCTGCAACTTTCCGCGACGACTTGACGAACTGAACGGCGAAGTGGAAGACTCGGCAACACAGATCTGCGGTGGTTCAGGCTTGGTGATTAGATTGGTTCCAACAATCTATGAAAACACAACATAGTTCTCGGTTTGGTTCACGGATCTTACCTCTCCGGTGAAGACGTTTCACACGGCGGCACAGGCTGAGCGCGGTGACAATCTCCGGTGTCTCTAGTGGTGCTACAAGGGTTCGCAACAAGGTTCGAGTTAGGGCTGTTCCCAAAACTATACAAAACTAAAGACTCGAGTTATACGGAGGCTTACCGTGGAACGTGACGGCCAAGGGTTTGTGAGGCTTGTCTCGAAGTTTGTCCCTTTTTTATATACACACGCGGGGAGATTAGGGTTTGGTTTGGGCTTGGCTCACTAATGGGCTCGGTTTGGGCCTCACGGTTTAATTCTGGAACCGGGTCGTTACAATTCTCCCCTACTACAAAGGAATTCGTCCCCGAATTCGACCCGTCATCACTTTTGTCCATAAAAAGTTCTGGATAATCCAACCGCATTTGCGTTTCTGATTCCCAAGTATCCTCTCGGATCCCATCTCTTTCCCAACATACCTTGACAGACTTGATTACTTTCCCTTGACTTTCCGTTTCCTGACGGTCCAAAATTTCCACAGGTTTACTCAATGCAGTTAAATTCCGGTTTAAATCTGCCGGCGGATTCGGTAATACTAATTCTGGTTCTCTAACAACTTTCCGCAAAACTGACACGTGGAAAACATCATGGAAATTAGATAACTCCTGAGGTAGTGCTAAACGGTAAGCTACAGCCCCAATCTTTTCTGTAATCACATATGGTCCCATATATCTTGGTTTAAGCTTCTTTAACTTCCGGTTTTTATGCGCTCCTCTGAATATTCTCATTTTTAAATGCACTGCATCACCAACCGAAAATTCTAAATCCTTCCGACGTTTGTCTGCATAACTTTTTTGCCTGTCATGGGCTTCTTTAAGCCTGTCCCGGAGCAGTTCCACTTGCTCTATAGTCTCTGTGACCATCTCGGGCTCTAGGTCCTTACGTTCCCCGACTTCTGTCCAACAAAGTGGTGTGCGGCATGGTCGACCGTATAAAGCCTCGTACGGTGGCATCCCTATGCTGGAGTGATAACTATTGTTATATGCAAATTCCATCAACGGTATATACTTAAGCCAGTTTCCCTCCCAGTCAAGTACGCACGCCCTCAACATATCCTCAAGTNGAACCGGGTCGTTACAATTCTCCCCTACTACAAAGGAATTCGTCCCCAAATTCGACCCGTCATCACTTTTGTCCATAAAAAGTTCTGGATAATCCAACCGCATTTGCGTTTCTGATTCCCAAGTATCCTCTCGGATCCCATCTCTTTCCCAACATACCTTGACAGACTTGATTACTTTCCCTTGACTTTCCGTTTCCTGACGGTCCAAAATTTCCACAGGTTTACTCAATGCAGTTAAATTCCGGTTTAAATCTGCCGGCGGATTCGGTAATACTAATTCTGGTTCTCTAACAACTTTCCGCNACACATACCATTCTCTGCCGTGTGGAACCCCTCCACATTGTTTTCCACTGCCTTTTTCAAATCCGCGTCAAGTTTTTGTGCTTCCCGGATTCTCCACAGTAGGTCAGCTTGATTCACCACTTCTAAACCAACAACGTTTTCCCCAACCGATGTTGCACAAATACTCAGTGCACACAAAGTGTCTTCCAGCTCCTTTATCTCTTTTTCTCTTGAGACATCAGTTCTCCGCCTGCTCAATGCGTCAGCTACCAAATTGGCCTTTCCCGGATGATAGGCAATGTCCAAGTCGTAATCTGCGAACAACTCTACCCATCTCCTTTGCCTAAGGTTGAGGTCTGATTGAGTGAATATATGTTTCAAACTTTTGTGGTCTGTAAACACTTGAACTTTTTCCCCATACAAGTATGATCGCCAGATCTTTAGAGCGAATACAACTCCTGCCAACTCCAAATCATGGGTAGGGTAATTAATCTCATGTGGTCTAAGCTGTCTAGATGCATAAGCGATGACCTTTTCGTCTTGCATCAACACGCAGCCCAATCCTGTTCCTGACGCGTCTGTATACACCACATATGGTACCCCTGGTTTTGGTAGTACTAGTATAGGTGTTTCCGTCAAATGCCTCTTCAATTTCTGAAAGCTGCTTTCACACTCCTCGGTCCACTCAAATTTCACATCCTTTCCTGTGAGTCGAGTCATAGGCTTAGCTATGCTAGCAAATCCTTCCACGAATTTTCGGTAGTACCCTGCCAAGCCCAGGAAACTACGGACTTCAGTAGCGCTCTTAGGCGTTGGCCAACCACTTATCGAGGCTATCTTTTCTGGATCCACAGACACTCCAGCTTCTGAAACAACATGCCCCAAAAACCCAATCTTCCTTTGCCAAAAGCTGCACTTACTCAACTTCCCATATAGTTGTTGTTCCCGCAGTTTGTCCAACACTATCCGTAGGTGTTTCTCGTGTTCCTTACGGCTTTTAGAATAGATTAAAATGTCATCGATGAATACTATCACACACTTATCCAAGTACTCCCGAAAAACATTATTCATCATCTTCATGAACGCGGCTGGTGCATTAGTCAACCCAAACGGCATTACTACAAATTCGTAGTGTCCATATCTCGTCCAAAAGGCCGTTTTCCTTATGTCTTCCTCTGCTATTGAAATCTGATGGTACCCGGATGCCAAATCAATCTTTGAGAACCATGAAGCTCCCTGTAGCTGATCCAACAACTCATCAATTCGAGGCAACGGGTACTTATTTTTGATGGTAACCTTATTCAATCCCCGGTAATCAATGCAAAGTCT
>NC_025704.1:26125408-26137707 GCF_000633955.1 Camelina sativa | reverse complement strand
ATATTATCAACTCCAAGCTCCATCTCCTCCCCCACTACAGAAATCGTAGCTAGAAAGGCATCATTTCCTTTCTCTATCAGCTCCTCAGCTTGCATCATGGATATGATGGAAACCCCTCCACCCATTTTTACGCCTTGAAATGTTATCTTCCCCTCCGGTCTCGAGAAATGCACACGTGCTCTGTGGCAATCCAATACAGCTCGGTGCTTCTTTAACCAATTCATCCCGAGAATCACGTCATAATGATTAATCTCCATTTCTGCAAGATTCCCGAGCAGTACTTCTCCGTTTATCATGATAGGAACATCCTTGTGAACTCCGGTAGAACCCAATTTTTCCTTTCCCACAGTACCAATCCTCTTTGCCTTTGGGATAAATTCACCATCAAAGCTCCAATTCTGAGTAACGCCTGGCTTAACACAACTGAGGGTAGCTCCAGTATCAAATAGGGTGTAAGCATTCCATCCTCCCACTAAAACCGATCCTACACGGTTATTCTACTTCTAAGCAACAATTCACAAGCAATAATTCTTGAATTTACCAATCATAGAAAAATTAATATAGCACTGGATAAGTTTGACATTTACTTACCAGCGATTGGCTCATTGTCCTCATCCTCCTCAGTCTCAGCCATCATCACACGAGGTCCAACATTTTGACGTTTTGGAGGTGGCGGCAACTGCTCTCTAGGACGATTGTTGACCTGCTGTCTCCCAACTTTTCTCGGGCAAAATCTTGCAATGTGTCCTTCCTGACCGCATTCATAACAACTCCTGATGGTCCTAGTTTGAGTACAATCCTTCAGAACATGACCCGGCTGGTTGCACCCGAAACACATTAATGGAGTTCTCACAGTTGTTGCATCCCAAGTCCTCTTATTAGAGCTAGAACCCTTTGCAAGTCTCGCCTGTGCTGTCTTGTTCTGACTCATCTCCTTTTCCAACCCAATCTCCAAATTAGCAGCTTTCTCTACCAAGTCAATCTTACTGCGGTAGTCATACATCTCACACCGATTCTTGAGCTCAATCCTCAAACCTCTCAGAAACCTGCGAATTAACTCATCCTCATTCATGAATCTGCCAGCAAACCTGCTCAGTCGATCAAACTCCCTTTCATACTCCCTCACAGTCATGGTGCCCTGACGAAGTTCCAGGAACTCCTCCTCCATACGATCCATAGCCTCTCTGGGAAAATACTTCCTTGAGAATTCGGTCTTGAAATCTGCCCAAGTCAGCTCATATCGTCCATGTGCCTGGTCTACCACCTTCTCCCACCATACCAATGCCTCATCCTATAGATACTGCACTGCCAAGTCCAAGCGATACTCATGCGGACACCGAGCATTATCAAAATTTCTCTCCAGTCTCTTCCTCCAATTGTCAGCATCAATAGGATTAGACTTTCCACCAAAAGGCTCCATGCCCATGTCCTTCAAATTTCTCATGGCCTCCCAGTATGACGGACCCTGCACCTGGACCAGCGGTGGAGGCGGTGGTGGTTGCTGAGGCGGGACTACCCTTTCTGGTGCATCATGATGTGGTGCATCCTGCTGTGGTGGAACCACCTCTGGTGCTCCTCTCAAATTTGGCTCCCTTTGCATGAATTCCTGGAACCGGCGAAATTGCTCAAACATAGCCATCTCATTAGCTTCCCCTGCTCGAGCTACATTAGCATGCACGACTTCCGGCTGTTCATCACGCACTGGGCTCTCAGCCCTCACTCTTGGCTGCACTCTAGCTGCGGTTTTCCCTCCACGTTTTGGCGGCATCTGAATACAGAAACAACAAACGAATCAGCCTTCTTCCACAGGACTGCCTTTCCGGGGCGAAACCGGTTTGACATAACCTGGCTCTGATACCAAAATTGTAACACCCAATTTTTATGGCATGTCACAGGTTAACTTATACCACAAGTAAACCATACTTAACCGAAAATAACCGAAAAATCCAATAATTCAATTTAAACGTCTTTCAAACCATCCTTTAAACGTTAAACTGAAACTAACAACCAGTTCGATAAATCCAACAGTGGAAAATAAAAGAATAATCTCCAGCTCCTAACACCAACACCAACTCTATCATCCACTCCTCATGGTTACCTGCAAGAGAAAGAGAGGGATGAGCATTCTAAGATTACTCAGCGAGGGCAAGCCTTAGGGCTCACGAAGTCTTCATACACAAACATGCTTAGACCATCACAAAGTCTAAACCTAAGACAAGCAATCAATCACGTGTCAACGACACTCAAACATCAAACAAATGAGACTACGTCCCATAGACAACGCTGTGCATTACGGGATTCCTCATGCTTTCGCACTTCTTCCTGCACATTTCTGTCGCCGTGCATTACGGGATTCCTCATGCTTTCGCACTTCTTCCTGCACATTTTCATTACCATGCATTACAGGATTCCTCATGCTTTCGCAGTTCTTCCTGCACATTTTCACTTGCGTATCCGGATTCCTCATGCTTCTCGCACTTCTTCCACGCACAACACGTTGGCTCGTCAGCCAATCCTGATCTACCCGCATTCCGCGCCCGTAGACCACCACACAACTACAAGGAAAATTCCTTGTAGGACTCTCTGCGGCCCACCCGCTTCTTCGTGCCTCTTGGCACATTTTCTCCCCACACTCAAACAATTTACTTTATCATACTAACATGCATATCACACACCACGCAATCCGTTTTAAATATCTAGTTCTTTTAATTTTCAAATCCTATTACTAGTTCTTTTTCCTTATCTTTTATTTAGTAGATATATAATATATATATTATTATTATACACTCAACAATCAACTAAGATTATATATAATATAGTCCATAGGTATACTTGGCTTAACTTTAAACTAAGTAACTATCTAAACATATCGGTATATGAAAAAGACACTAACTAGTCCTCACCTTAGCAAATTGGGTTGGTTCTCGAGTAAAGACCAGCAACAACAGAAATCCAATCCAACAACGACAATGATCTCAATCTGCAATATTATCAGATTACCCGATCAATGATTATATTCCAATATTAATCACTGATTTAATCTAATAACCGAAACTGACTTAATTGTGCTGGTACTTCACAAATAAATTAGTTAGATGTAGTTTAATAATTAAATCAAACTAACGATCTAATAATTTATATCCCACAATTTAATTCACGTACGACCACATGCTCCCCGTTTAATACCACTTCCTAAACCAGCCACAACACACGGTTCAACAATATTAATTTAACGAACGTCATTGACAACATACGTAAATAACCATGCATGACACCACAACAACTCATGCACGTACGTTCCATAACTTCCTGGTTTAGTTGGTTACGTAATAGTTTAGCTATGAACGAGCAACACATCGCAACAACAACAACACGAGACATAGAGCTTGGTCGTTACCTCGTTCTGCAACTTTCCGCGACGACTTGACGAACTGAACGGCGAAGTGGAAGACTCGGCAACACAGATCTGCGGTGGTTCAGGCTTGGTGATTAGATTGGTTCCAACAATCTATGAAAACACAACATAGTTCTCGGTTTGGTTCACGGATCTTACCTCTCCGGTGAAGACGTTTCACACGGCGGCACAGGCTGAGCGCGGTGACAATCTCCGGTGTCTCTAGTGGTGCTACAAGGGTTCGCAACAAGGTTCGAGTTAGGGCTGTTCCCAAAACTATACAAAACTAAAGACTCGAGTTATACGGAGGCTTACCGTGGAACGTGACGGCCAAGGGTTTGTGAGGCTTGTCTCGAAGTTTGTCCCTTTTTTACATACACACGCGGGGAGATTAGGGTTTGGTTTGGGCTTGGCTCACTAATGGGCTCGGTTTGGGCCTCACGGTTTAATTCTGGAACCGGGTCGTTACAGTCCTCATTGCGTCCCTCTCTTCCGCGAGACTCAAAAACGGATCACAAGGTGATTCAACAATCTTCTTCTCAATCTGCAAGGCATCCGCCAAAGGATCAGAGAAGGAACCCCCCTAAATCAAATTAAATGTCTATTAACTGTTGGAATGTGCGTGGTCTGAACAAATCTACTAAGCATTCCGTAATAAAGCAGTGGGTTGATGAAGGTAAGTTTCAGTTTGGATGTTTATTGGAGACTAGGGTGAAAGAAGGTAAAGTGTCACGGCTGGTGAATAAGGTGTTCAAAGATTGGTCTTTGTTAACCAACTATGAGTACAATCACTTGGGGCGAATTTGGGTGGTTTGGAGGGGTAATGCGAGGCTTACTCCGTTTTATAAAAGTGAGCAACTAATAACGTGTTCAGTAAAACTCGAGGAGCAGAAGGAGGAGTTCTTCTGTTCTTTTGTTTATGGGGTAAACACGGTGGAAGGTAGGAAGGAGTTGTGGGCAGATCTGAGAGCACACCATGCTTCTCCGATTGTTCGTAACAGGCCTTGGCTGGTTTTTGGTGATTTTAATGTCACGTTGGAGCTTGATGAGCATTCTGGGGTTGATACTCGACCTGTGTTATTTCCTGGGATGCAAGATTTTTGATCAGTGGTTAATGACTGCAGGTTAAAAGACTTGGCGTATAATGGACCTTTGTTTACGTGGAGTAATAAGCAGGATGGAAACTTGATCTCGAAGAAACTAGATAGGGTGTTAGTAAATGCTCACTGGTCTTCCACGTTTGTCCACTCATACAGTGTTTTTGAGGTAGGTGGTATCTCTGATCATTTGCGGTGTAGAGTCTTGTTGCGTGGAGTTGCAGGCACAAATATTCCTCGACGGCCTTTCAAGTTCGTGAATGGTATAGCCGAGATGGAGGAGTTTAGGCCTCTTGTAAAGGATTTCTGGGATGAAACTCCGAATATCTTTTTGTCAACATCATCTCTATATCGATTTTCAAAGAAACTCAAACTGCTAAAGCCGCGTATCCGTTATTTAGCAAAGAAGAAAATGAGTAACTTATCAAAAAGGACTAAGGATGCTTTTGAGGAGTTGTGTCTTAAGCAGGAGGCTACTTTAGCCTCCCCATCTGACTTTGCGATGCAGCAGGAGAAAGAAGCTTATGCACGTTGGGATCATGTTTCCGCACTTGAGGAGAAATTTTTAAAGCAAAGATCCAAATTGCATTGGTTCCAAGTGGGGGACCGCAACAATAAGGCATTTCACAGGGCTGTAACCGTTCGAGAGGCAGTGAATACAATGAGGGAAATTGTAACACAAGATGGCCGACTGCTAAAGACCACAGAGGATATCAAAGAGGAGGCTGTGTCTTTTTTCCAGTCTTTCCTGCAGTCTATTCCGGCAGATTATGAGGGAATGTCAGTGGATTGTCTTGAAGACCTGTTGTCATTCCGTTGCTCAGAAGTGGATAGTGGTTGGCTTACTAGGGTGGTGACAGGGGATGAGATCAAAAGGGTTTTGTTTGCAATGACAAGCGACAAGTCGCCGGGCCCAGACGGCTATACGGTAGAATTTTTTTAAGCTGCCTGGGATACACTTGGGGCTGAATTGGTTGTAGCGGTGCAGTCTTTTCTTGCTAAAGGTTTTCTCCCAAAAGGACTTAACTCATATAATACTAGCACTCATCCCAAAGAAAAAGGAGATGCGAGACTATCAACCAATCTCTTGTTGTAATGTTCTTTATAAAGTCATCTCGAAAATTATTGCTAATAGACTTAAGCGTATACTGCCTAAGTTTATTGCAGCAAACCAGTCAGCATTTGTGGCGGATAGATTGCTTATTGAAAATGTTCTTCTGGCGACTGAGCTAGTAAAAGACTATCACAAGGATAATATCTCGACAAGATGTGCAATGAAAGTAGACATTTCAAAAGCCTTTGATTCCGTCCAATGGTCATTCCTGTTTAACGTTTTAAGAGCGTTGCATTTCCCTCCTCAGTTTATCCATTGGATTTCTCTCTGCGTCACTATGGCTTCTTTCTCGGTCCAGGTGAATGGTGAGCTTGCAGGTTACTTTCGTAGTGCTAGGGGACTACGTCAGGGCTGTTCTCTCTCACCATATCTTTTTGTCATCTGTATGGATGTGCTCTCTAAGTTGTTTGATAAAGCAGCAGGCTCACAGGAGATTAGATATCACCCATGTTGTAAGAATATGCGTTTAATACATCTCTGTTTTGCTGATGACCTCATGATATTGGCTGATGGGAAGGTCCGATCAGTGGATGGTATCGTTCAGGTTTTGAATCACTTTGCAAAGTGTTCAGGCCTAACGATTAGTATGGAAAAACAACTCTGTATCTGGGAGGCGTTTCACTCAAAAACAGAGAACTCTGGATTGTCGGTATAGCTTTGGTTTGGGACAGTTACCGGTAAGATATCTTGGTCTCCCGCTCATAACTAGACGTCTCACTACAACGGATCTATCCCCCTTGTTTGACCAAATCCATAACAGAGTAAGTACGTGGACGGTACGTACCCTCTCTTTTGCAGGTCGTCTTGATCTAATACGTTCGGTGTTATGGAGCATGGTGAGTTTCTGGATGAGTGCTTTTCGGTTGCCGAGGGAGAGCATTCAAGAGCTGAATAGTCTATGTTCTGCTTTTTTATGGTCAGGACCAGATTTAATTACAAAGAAGGCAAAGATGTCATGGTCGGATGTGTGTAAGCCTAAGTGTGAAGGTGGGCTAAGTCTGAGATCTTTGACGGAGACAAACGATGTCAGTTGCTTAAAATTGATTTGGCGGTTGATCTCTGGAGGTTCATCATTGTGGGTCCAATGGTCTCGTATGAATCTATTTAAGGAGGGTTGCTTCTGGTCAGTTAAACCTGCATCTTTCTCGGGCTCCTGGATGTGGAAAAGTTTGTTGAAATATAGAGAAGTGGCAAAAACCTTTGTTAAGGTAAAGGTTAATAATGGTGCTCTTACATCGTTTTGGTATGATAATTGGTCGACACAAGGGTGTTTATTGGATAAAGTTGGATCAGGAGGAATGATTGATATGGGGATTCGCGAGCATATGACACTACAGGATGCATGGTATCAACGGAGGAGAAGGGTTCATCGTGTGGCCATGTTAAATGAGATTGAGGACACCCTGCATCAGGCGTATCAAAGTAGAACTTCTCAACCTGATACTGTCTTATGGCGAGGTAAGGGTGATGTCTATAAGACCGTTTTCTCCAACAAGGATACATGGAACCATATTCGAACAGCCTCAAACTAGGTTGCTTGGCATAAGGGGGTTTGGTTTGCTCACGCAACACCAAAGTTTTCTTTTTGTACCTGGCTTGCAGCACATAACCGTTTGTCGACTGGGGATCGGATGGTCACTTGGGGTAGTGGTAGTAATGTGAGCTGTATTATTTGCTCTGTTCCGGTGGAGACACGAGACCATTTGTTCTTCTCTTGTCCGTATACTGCTGAAGTTTGGTCAGGGATAGCAAAACCTCTCTATAAGACTAGTTTTGCTACTTCCTGGTTACTACTACTCGACTTTCTCTCAGGGACTCATTCGGATCGAGTATCTGGCTTTCTATTTCGATATATTTTCCAACTCACCGTCTATTCCTTATGGAGAGAGCGAAATGCCAGGCGACATGGGGAGGCGCCTACTTCTGCGACGGTTCTTATCGGATTGCTGGACAAGCAGGTTAGAGCTCAACTGCTAGCTATGGAACGCATGGGAGATCGGCGATATGCAATGGGACTTCAGACTTGGCTTGCAACATGTTTACTAAGGAGTTTTTCCCTACAGTCTAATATCATTTTAATTTTTTTAAGCTATTGTTTTTAAAGCTAATGTTTTTTAAACCAAAAACAGATGTAAAACGTTATTTTTTTCTTTGAATATAATTTAACATTATTTCAAAAAAAAAATAACTTACCTCTCTTTCGTTCATGAAAAAATATATGATATACTTTACTTTTGTTTTCTATGTATGCAATTATACCTTTATACATACTTGAACTATATAATGCAATAGTTTAGTCTTAACTAAGATAATTTTTCAATCATATGTATAAAATTGCCAACCATTTTACCAGCATTGTTTAAATCATGATACAATTGTAGTTTTTTTTTTTGCCATCTCATCTATAGTTCCATGGAAGATGATGATAGTATGGGTACTGCATTTTACTTTTATGAATTATATTTTGAAAAATGAAATAGTTTGTAGGCAGCTGAACCTGGAAATGAACTTAATTACATATTGAGCCCATGTGGCAAATGCACAACTGGTCAAAACTTAAGCATTTCTATTGTGAGTCTTAATCCTCCTGCACATATTCGAATATTCAATTCAGTATCTTCGTTTTTTTTTGTTTTTTTGCATCTTTCGGATTTTGAGTTTAGTATCCATTCGGCTTGTTTCTTTTAGTTTCCCGTTCGGTTCCATTTTCTGAACAAGAAATCGATCTAGAATCAAAATATTTTCAGGTATATCTCAGTTTTGGTTCTAACAAAAAATTAATGTTATTTTGGGTACTTTATGATTATTTGATATTTTAGATATTTTTTAGTTTTTTTGTGTAAATTACTAATATTTTAAAGTATATAATTGATTTTGGATACTTCGGTTATCCATTCGATTCTTGGTTCGATATCGATGCAGTTTTGATGCTTAATTATTCGGTTAGTACACTAATTTTGGTTCGGTATATTCGGATCGGTTCTTTTGCTCTTTCATATACACTCCTTTTTAAAATATTTCTGTTTATAAAAAAAAAGAAAGAATAAAACTGTTTCTCATTTGTCAAACTCATTAGAAATTCATTTTATACTTGTTATTTAACAATCGATTTAAATATATTTACCAAAACAAAACTTTACCCTTTATTAAACTATCTCAAAAAAAATATTATTACTTTATTGTTGAGATATTTATATGGGTGATAGAGATGCTCGTATCGACTAGAAAAGGGTCCAACCTAATCTGGGAAGTTTATATATCGTAATTGTTGATTTTTCAACCGTGTGAATACTCGACTTATGTACTGGAGTTTTGTGTGAGATTGTCCGTATGATAACAAAGTCTTCGCTCAGTGGTCCATGTTGGATATGGGCTTCGCCCCCAACATTCTTAAAGCCCAAACAGAAGATTCTCAAGGTGTCTTGGGCCAAAAGTTTTGGATCAGGCCCATCAGGTCGCAAGGGCAAAATCGTCATTTTGCCAGGAGACAGAAGAAACCCTAGGTCAAGGTCCCACTATAAATACCTGACGTCATTGTCATGTCAGGGGATCCGAAAAATTCTGGGCAATTAGGGAGAGAAAAGGCTTTTATTTTCGTATTAGCATTTTATCTCTGTAACTGTCATTTTCCTGAGAACCCTTCTGTAAGATTCTTACGTTAAATAAAGGACCAGTTCCGATTTATTCCCACAAATACTCGTATTATTTATACCGTTGATTTCATACATCAACAATTTGGCGCCCACCGTGGGGCTGAACGGAATCCTTACTTTTTGACGAGAAGAATTTGAAGAACAAGGCGTTTTCGGAAAACCAGAAGCATGTCTCAGATCAATCACTCAAGCGACGAAGGCGTGAACTCCTCCCCAGCCCGCGACGTGTCTCCTCCACGCACCGTATGGGGGCGCACCCGTGCGAGGACCAACCAACTCCAAGGCGTCAACAGACCCGAAGCAATTACGGGCGAGGACGCAACGCTCACTGACCGCGCAGCCATAGGCGCTACGCGTGTCGCTCCCACCAATGGCGTAGCCGCAGGCGTTACGTTTCCTGTTCGTGAAACCACTGGAGACGATCCAACTGACCGTGAAGCCGTAGGCGTTACGCGTGTCGCTCCGACAAATGGCGGAACCAATGGAGCAATCCTTCCTGATCGAGTAGCTGTTGAAGACGCTCCAAATGGCCGCGAAGATATGGGCACTACGCGCGACATTTACCCCCGTCGATCGTCCAGACACCTGAAAATCAGTCAGGCCGCACTTGACGAAGCTGTACGAAGAACCTTGGATAAGATGAGCGGTCAAGCGGCGCAGATAGAATCGCAAGGACGCAATGGCCATGCAAGGCATCATCGGCGACAGGAGGATGACGCATTGGCACCACGCACTCCGCGAGCTGACCTCAACGCTCCGCAAGCTGACCTCAACGCTCCGCGAGCTGACCTCTATGCTCCGCGAGCTGACCACCATGCTCCGCAAGCTAACCATCACACCGCTAACATACCGAGAGCTGAGCACAACGCTAATGGAAGGCCCCGTCTCTCGTCGATCATCGTCGGACCCAATGGCGAGCAGCCAAGGGTACATTTTCAGGCCAGCCAGGTCTCCGCAGATCAGCGTGCTGATCCAAGTCGCTCCGAGAACGCTGAGAATCACGCGCTACGGCAAGAACTTCAGCAGATGCAAGCCCAGCTGCAGACGCTTACGACTCAGATGCACAGAGCAACGAGCGGAGCCCCGGAACTCGAGACTGTATTAGCGGAGGCGCGACGCTCGCCCTTCACCACAAAAGTATCAGGCGTCAGAGTAAGACGCAATCCCGATACCAACAAAAACAAGCCAATACCGTACGACGGCAAGGGGGATCCCACTATCTTCTTGAAGTCTATGTCTATCCATATTGGTAGTTCATACTTTTCTCCCGAGGAGGAGGACGCGGGAAGTTGTCAACTGTCCGTCGAAAGCTTAACCGGGGAAGCATTGAACTGGTTTTCAAAGCTCAAGGCCAATTCGATCGATGGTTATGAAGCACTCACAACTGCCTTCCTTCAGCATCACCAATGTTTCATGCACGTCCCTGCGTCAAACGCCGAATTATGGAGAATGCGTCAGAAGCCCAACGAGTCGCTGCGAACTTTCATGGCAAGATTCAGAGGAGTTGTAACCCAGCTCGCCATCAGCGACGAAGCCGCTATCGGAGCTCTAAGGGACGCACTCGCCCGCGGAACCAGGTTCAAGGAAGACCTAACAATCTTACCCCTCCAATCCCTGCGCGAAGTCTTTGCGCGTGCAAACCGATACATGCTGGTGGAGGAAGACCAAGGGAAAGAAAGCCACGATCAAACTGATGCGGCAGAAAAAGCGTCCGAGAAGGCTCCGAGCTCAAAGGGTAAAGCCATAGACGAGTACCATGAACCACGCCAGCACTACAACAGGGACTACGCCCGAGGCGAGAAAGGAAGAAAAGCGACGATGTTCGCTATCGAAGGAAAAGAGCCACAGAATAAGTCTTGGAACAAATGGCACCGTGAATCCGATAATCCCGGCTTCAAAGGCAAGCGCCCGTATTGCGAGTTCCACAGGTTCAACGGACATTCAACTGAAGAGTGTAAAACACTTCAAATGCTGCTTCTCGAAAAGTACAAGAAAGGTGGCGTCGATGTAGAGCGAGAGCGCAGAAAAGTTGTCGCACACAAAGATAATCAGTATTGCCTAAGAGACGAACAACAGCACGACAGACGGCGCGAAGAGGAAACTGCAGCACAGGATGACCGAGCTTGGGCACAAAATGACCGAAAACGGGAAGTTGCTCGTTTACCTCCTCCCCCCAGAAGGAATCGCGAAGCAGAAGAGCACGATGAACCACCAGCTCCTCGCCGAAGGATCAACATGATCATGGGTGGCCTGTCAACATGTCGCGATTCTGTTCGATCTATCCAAGCCTACTGTCGCGAAACAGAAACAAAGCGCAACACGCCTTCTCACAGCAACATGTTCAAGACATCCACCGCACCAATTACCTTCACTGAAGAAGATGCGCGCAACGCTAGTCCGAACAACGATCCACTTGTCGTGGAAATGGTAATCGGCGAGAGCTCAGTAACAAGGATTCTTATTGACACCGGGAGTTCAGTCAACGTGATATTCAAGGACGTGCTGATCCAGATGGAGATTGATCTGCGCAACACGGTCCATGAAACGCAGCCTTTGACAGGATTCGACGGGGACACCATCATGACTGTCGGGACTATAACGCTTCCAATTTACGTTGGCGGTACGATGCAGTGCTTCAACTTCGCAATTGTGGACAAACCCATCGTCTACAATGTTATTCTGGGAACGCCCTGGCTCCACAAGATGCGCGCTGTCGCTTTTACGTATCACCAATGTGTCAAGTTCCCGAACGCATACGGAATCTATACGCTGCGCGGAGACCCTCTGATGGCACGGACATGTTTTATCATTGAGAAAAAGATGCACAACGCAAGGGCTTTCGTAATCGCCCAATCAGCACCACCACGAGATCCACGTACACCACCTCCGAAGGAGTCTGTGATTCAAGTTAACATCGACTTGTCTGATCCTAAGCGTTGCGTCGGAATAGGAGCCGAGCTGCCAGTCGCATTAAGAGACGAGCTCGTCCATTTTTTGCGTAAGAATGCAACCACATTCGCATGGACTATAGATCACATGAC
>NC_025704.1:26114246-26123983 GCF_000633955.1 Camelina sativa | reverse complement strand
CCCAACTCTTGAGAAGCTCGCATACGCAGTCGTCATTTCAGCTCGCAAGCTCCGCCCGTACTTCCAATCACACACTGTTGAAGTCCTAACTAATCAGCCGCTGCGCACGATCCTTCACAGCCCGAGTCAATCAGGACGTCTGGCAAAGTGGGCAGTTGAATTGAGTGAGTACGACATTGAGTACAAGAGTCGCACATGCGCTAAGTCACAGGTTCTCGCGGATTTTCTCGTAGAGCTCTCACCTGAACTCGAAGCTGACAACCCCCCACCCGAGATATGGTCTCTCCACGTTGACGACGCTTCATCGAAAATGGGCTCGGGAGCAGGCGTACGCCTAACCTCGCCAACAGGGGAAATCTTGGAGCAGTCATTCCGCCTTGCTTTCACTACCACAAACAATTATGCTGAGTATGAAGCGCTAATCGCCGGGTTACGTCTCGCACACAGAATCGGAGTCAAAAAGATACAAGCTTACTGCGATANCATCTCTCGTTCAACAGACAAGTGTTTGCCGTTTTATCAGCTCCTCCGCAGGAATAAACGCTTCGAGTGGGATGAGAAATGCGAGCTAGCATTCACACAGTTGAAGGAGTACCTATCGTCTCCACCAGTCCTGGCCAAACCCGAGCAAGGAGAAACGTTGTATCTCTACATCGCCATCTCCTGTTCAGCTGTAAGTGGTGTGCTCGTCAGAGAGGATCGTGGAGAGCAACATCCGATCTTCTATGTGAGCAAAACTCTCGATGGCGCGGAACTTCGGTACCCAACTCTTGAGAAGCTCGCATACGCAGTCGTCATTTCAGCTCGCAAGCTCCGCCCGTACTTCCAATCACACACTGTTGAAGTCCTAACTAATCAGCCGCTGCGCACGATCCTTCACAGCCCGAGTCAATCAGGACGTCTGGCAAAGTGGGCAGTTGAATTGAGTGAGTACGACATTGAGTACAAGAATCGCACATGCGCTAAGTCACAGGTTCTCGCGGATTTTCTCGTAGAGCTCTCTCCTGAACTCGAAGCTGACAACCCCCCACCCGAGATATGGTCTCTCCACGTTGACGGCGCTTCATCGAAAATGGGCTCGGGAGCAGGCGTACGCCTAACCTCGCCAACAGGGGAAATCTTGGAGCAGTCATTCCGCCTTGCTTTCACTGCCACAAACAACGATGCTGAGTATGAAGCGCTAATCGCCGGGTTACGTCTCGCACACGGAATCGGAGTCAAAAAGATACAAGCTTACTGCGATTCACAGCTGGTCACGCACCAATTCAGTGGAGACTATGCAACGAGACACGCACGCATGGATGCTTATCTGAAAGTCGTCCGCGACCTCTCACAACAGTTCGAGTTCTTTGAGCTCGTCAAGATTCCACGCAGCGACAATGCTCCCGCAGACACACTTGCAACACTAGCCTCAACATCGGACCCAGACCTCCGCCGAGTAATACCGGTAGAAAGCATTGATCAACCAAGTATTGACATCGAACTCATCGAAGCCGCACTCTCAACAGAAGCATCAGCAAACCCGAGCGCTAGCTCGGCAATCGTCTTGGCAGTCATGAGATCAGCCTCAGCGGCCACAAACGCAACCACTAACGCCACGCCCATTCCAACCCCAGCACCTCCAGTTACCACCATACCTGCACCACCCGCCTCCAAAAGACAAGAAGATTGGCAAACCGAGATTATAGCATTCATTGCGGATGGGATCATGCCAAAGGACAAGTGGGAAGCACGACGTCTTCGCGTCAAGAGCGCACATTACACGCTGTTGGATGGTAGCTTGTTCCGTTGGGAGGCCAATGGCGCACTTCTCATCTGTGTTAATACAAAGGACGTCAATGACATCATGCGAGAGGTCCACGAAGGCGCTGGAGGTAACCACTCGGGGGGGCGAGCATTGGCACTTCGAATTCGCCGCAACGGCCATTTCTGGCCGACTATGGTTGCCGATTGTACTGCATTCGCAAACAAGTGTGAAAAGTGTCAGCGACATGCACCATTCATCCATTCTCCGACAGAACTTCTGAGGACCACATCACCACCTTACCCCTTCATGCGATGGGCGATGGACATCGTCGGCCCTTTAACTCCGTCAAATCAAAAGAAATATCTCCTCATTATGACGGACTACTTTACAAAATGGGTTGAAGCAGAATCGTATGCCTCGCTCGAAGCTAATGAAGTCCAGAACTTTGTGTGGAAGAATATTATATGCAGGCATGGACTTCCATACGAAATCGTATGTGACAATGGCCCACAATTTATTTCTCTCCAGTTTGAAGGTTTCTGCGCTGGGTGGCGAATACGTCTTAGCAAGTCAACTCCACGATACCCGCAGGGCAACGGACAAGCAGAAGCAACAAACAAGACAATCCTCGCTGGGATTAAGAAACGTCTCGACGCGAAGAAAGGACTTTGGGCAGACGAACTCGACGGCGTTTTGTGGTCTCACCGAACTTCCCCGCGCACCTCCACCAGACGAACCTCGTTTTCACTCGCGTACGGTATGGAGGCACTCGCACCAGCCGAAGTGGGAATCCTGACACTCCGACGATCTATGCTTGTACACAATCCGGAGCTGAATGACAAAATGCTATGTGACAGACTCCTTTTCATCGAAGAAGAGCGCGATCAGGCTCTGCTGCACATCCAGAACTACCAGCAAGCTGCCGCAAAGTTCTACAACAAAAAGGTCAAGTCTCGTTACTTTGACGAGGGAGATCTCGTCCTCCGCAAAGTCTTCGAAAACACCGTGGAGAAGAACGCAGGAAAGCTGGGCGCGCATTGGGAAGGTCCCTACTTAGTCTCGAAGATCGTCAAGCCAGGAGTCTATCAGCTACTCGAAATGGACGGTACACCAGTCCCGCGATCCTGGAATTCCGCCAACCTCAAGCGCTACTACCATTAGTCAATCAACTTAGAGCATGTTTTTAAAAAAAAAAAAAAACCATCTCGTCACCGAGCATTCTTATGTAACACGAACTACGATTGGTTTGATCCCTCTCGAGGGTACGTAGGCAGCCTTTCACGAGGTCCAACTATTACTTTAATAAAAAATAGAATTTTCCAGCAAATCCTTTGTCTTCACGCTGACGCCTTGGCCAGGTGTACAGTTCTACGTTCCGCATGAATGTAATGGTGAAATAATCCATACTTTACTTCGGTAAAGAATAAAAGCCGAGTCCATACTCGCAAGCGCTCCGCATGAGTGCCGTGGTGAAATAATCCACGTCCTTACTTCGGTAAGGATTTATAAGCCGAGCCCAGACTCGCAAAGCTAGCAGGGCGCAGAGTGAATAAGCCGAAGACCCCGACTCGCACACTCTCGCGATTCCTGCAGCACCCACAGGGTAAGCCGGTCACGACTGAACGCACCTAACTAGTACGACGAGTCCGTCTTGTCTACTCTCGCCGTTACGGGGAATAACATATCCAGGATAAGCCAGGAGACGTCCTGCACCGCAAAATATGCCCCGCAACGATAAAAAAAAAAACGAAAGCAACTTCGGCAATAATCAACACTTATGCGAGAAAGCGAATAACCAAGTTTATAAAGCGAAAGCAAACGAGTTTGCAAATATACGAAGGAAAAGTACAGAAGCACTCAAGTACGAAATAACAAGAGGTGAAACTCAAAAGCAACGACAATAAGTAATAATACGAGGACATATCACTCGTTTGCGACATCATCAGCACCTCCACCAGCAGCTCCCGGGAACGGCTCGAGATCATCATCATGAAGCGGCGGCACCACAACCCCGTTCGATTTTGCCGTGAACTCCTTCTCGCCAGCAGCAAGACGCGTCATCCTCTCTGCGGGAATAGCAATACCCCTACTGATCAACTTCGTCAAACATTGCCTAGTTCTGGTCACCTGGCTAAGAGTGAGTAAATGGGGCTGTTTCTTGCGTGTTGCGATCACGTGCTCCCTAAAACGATCGATACGCTCTCCATGTGACTTGATCACGATAGCAGCCTTGGCGCGCTCCTCCTCTCCGCGCTCATCCCTCGCTTTCCTGAGTCGCTCCGTCTCGGAGGTGAACTTGCGCTCAGATTGCTTGAGTGAAGCCGTGAGCTCCTTGACCATCGCTGCGTTTTCTTTGCTTGACCGCTCAGCCTGAACACGCGCGTCCTGAGCAAGCGAGGCCTCCTTCCTAGCGGCGCGCACCTTTTCATCACAGTCCCCAGCGAGATGGTTGATCCAGCTCATCGCCTAAAGCACCAAGCAAAATAATTCGATTATGACTAAGTAAAATCCGTATCGGGGCGAACTGGGAAGTAAAATGCAAACCTGAAATTGTCGACGAACGGCTTGCTCGTACGAGTCTTGACAAGCCAACTCGCGAGAGGTAAGGAGCGGAACAGAGTCACCGTCAATCCTGCTGGCAAGGTCTGCACAAGCTCGCGAGTTTCCAACGAACGCCTGGTCCTTCACGTCGTAGCAAAATGAGCGATCATCTTCACGACCGCCTTCCGTCTGCGGGACGAACTCCCCGCGCCCATCTTCTGCATGGTGAGGACGCCTAGAATTACCTCCAGCATCACTCCGAGGACTCGAACGTAATGATCTCTTCCGGGAGCGATCGCCACCAGCTGCTGAAACACTCTTACGAGACCCCGAGGAAGGCTTCTTCGCGGCACGAGCAGCAGCAACTTCGGCAGAACGGGATCTGCGGTCAGTCTCACCTGCGGGAGCAAGTACCTCGCCATCCTCGAGCTCCACAGCAACGACCTCCAAGCCGGTCTCGGCGTCTGGCGCAATAACCTCAGTAGCAACAGCTGGCACCTCCTCGGCATCGAACAGATCAGCGTAACATGGCATCGGACAGTCCCCCATTTGCAATCCAGTCCGCGAACCTACAGCATAAATAGACACCTTAGTCACGAGAGCACATAAATCCCAAAAATAAGAAAACTAGCAAAACTCACAAGTCTTGAGATGAGAAAGAACTCTCGGCCACCGCAAAGCCTTACACCAAAGAAAAGGAACACCTTTGTCGACAATGCTCAAATCGCGCGCAGCTGAAGATGGCGGTTTTCCTGCAAAAATAAAACGAACGGTCAGAAAACGGTTAGGAGCACCAAAACGATAGGAACCCAACCCAGCAACGGCTACCGGGGGTGAAGTTCCAAGAAGCAGGACAGGTCGTGCCGGGATCTTCGACCGATGCGTCGTTTATCTCCACGGAGAAAATCGCCTCCGCCAATCGTGGATATGACTCCTCTGCCCGTCCATGATCGTGAGTCCGGCTGCACAACAGGCAACGCATAGCCCCGATTTGTCACGTAGAAATCGAGTCAGCAACTCGAAGAGATCCGTGCTCATCTTGACTTTCATATGGCTACCAATTATCGCAAGCCCCACTACATTACGGACGCTGAAAATCGACAACTGCGAGAGCGCAATCTCACGACGCGCACAAAAGCTCGTCAGAAATTCCGAGATAGGAAACCACAGGCCGCCATCGGTAAAATAATCTTCGTAAACGCAGAGGTGACCTCTAGGGCAGTCCCACGGGCGCTCGTCGTCACTCGGCATCACGAACTTAAGACCGTTTGGCGTTTGGAAGAGATCAAGGACGCGGGCTATGGAATCCTCATCGCATAATGTACTCCCTACGTCGCGGGAAGTGCGTTCCTTATTTCCCATACGGTCTCTACGGCACCTCGGAACTCCATCACCAACGGCTAGTCCAGCGACCAGAGATCTAGGAGAATCCTCCACAACAGTTTGCTCTTCGTACGGAAGAACCTTCCCGCGACGCCGATTCGGAGGAAGAGGAATCAGACTGAGCGCTTGGTTACCCGTCGGGAACATTACTTCGAGCTCCCGGACCTCATCTACCGAAAGATCCGCCAAATCCGTCATAACACCGTTTCCTTCAGATGGCTCCCACCAAGGAAATTCCCTTCCCGTCTCGTCAAGGTCTCCTTCTGGCGCGCCATACTGGTCATCTTCGAGCTCCTCCGGAATATCACCAAAGAAGTCGTCTCCCGAAGCCATGGTGCGACACCTGGCAAAACCGAGCAACCGGTCAGCGTGGAGTAAAGACATCTTGAAAGCACCACAAAATACGGATAGAACGATCACACCCGAACGAACCACGTACTGCGTACTACGCATCACCAACTGACTACTACGCGCATCAGCCTCACCATCCCGCAAACCTCATCGCATCACGGGAACATTGACGAGCTCTCCACCAATAGCCTCATCTCGCCACCTTGTCAAAGATGCGAGCTCACCAAGGTTCGAATATGATCTCGCCACTCGAGCTTGCCAAGGTTCGAATACGATCTCGCCACTTGACCTCGCCTCGGTCATGACCTCGCAGCCGTTCTCGAATGCAAATTCAAGTTCACCACCTTATGACCTCAACAATGCGACCACCTCGCGAGCACACATCCGAGCTCGCCCACAGCAATCCTCACCAGGATCGGCAAGTCCCCAGCTCGCCAGGATCCCATACGTTATAATCTTGTATTCCCGCTACGAGCTCGCCACCTTCTAGCTCGCCATGTTCAATATACGATGTCCTGAATTTGAGCTCACCGAAGTCCCACACGCGGCACTATCGGCCTCCCCGACGGCGCCGAACGAAGAAGTGATCTCGCCAAGAACCAACGCGCTTTGAACGGCTTCGATCTCGCCAACTCTCGTGCCCATCGCCAATGTGTGCAACTCGCCACACTCCACCTAGACCATACGCTCATCTCGCCATCACCTCACATTCCCCAGCTCGCCGATCTCAGATCCACCTCAATTTCATTAACTCGCGAACCTTCAAGCTCGCCACCACAAGCTCGTCAAGGTCTGCGAGCTCACCACCAAAGTCTCAATCTCGCCGTCTCCTCACCGAAATCTTAACCTCGCCGATGGTACAAGTTTCAAACTCGGAGCATCATCTCGCAAACATCTTTGAGCTCGCCAAGCCGAAGCTCGTGACCTCGTCAAAGAACGTTCCCGATAACATGATCTCGCCAAACTGTTCGTAAGAAAAAGCCTCGATCTCCATCTCGTCAAGTTGAGCTCGCCCGCTTCTTGATCTCGCCAAAGTTGAGCTCGTCCGCCACTTGATCTCGCCAAAGTTGAGCTCGCCGTGGTCCACCTCGCCAACGCGCCACACGATCTCCGTAAAATTCCCACCTCGCCAGCTCGCCATATGGTCTCCATAAAACTCCCACCTCGCCAGCTCGCCACATGGTCTCCGTAAAGTTCCCACCTCGCCATCTCGCTGACCACAAGACCACCTCATCTTCGTGCTCTCCATCATCTCATCGCGCCACACCACCATTTAAACGAGACAAGCTCACCTCACCACGCCCTCACGTCAGTCTCGCAAGCGTGGTCACCCTCGGGTACGGCACTATCTCACCTCCGGGAATCTCGCCCTCACCAGCTCGGAACTGCGACCTTGACTTTTCTGAGCTCTTGACCACCGAGTTTACGACGCGGATCGGTGGACCTCGGCGACAGAACCACGGCGGCACGGCATGGCCAAGACGCCTCACGGTCTCGGCCATGGGAGCGCGACGGCATGAGAGATGCTCGGCGGCGAGTCTAGCAACGCGGCCAAACACGGCGGCGGAGAACACGGTGGCATCGAACAGACTAGGGGCTGGTATGGAAGCAGAACGGGAGGAGCGGCGGAGCAAGTTGTGCCCGATTCCCTCCACGGCGATGCAAGACTGGACCTCCCGCGGCAGCTCGGCGNCCCAGCTCGCCGATCTCAGATCCACCTCAATTTCATTAACTCGCGAACCTTCAAGCTCGCCACCACAAGCTCGTCAAGGTCTGCGAGCTCACCACCAAAGTCTCAATCTCGCCGTCTCCTCACCGAAATCTTAACCTCGCCGATGGTACAAGTTTCAAACTCGGAGCATCATCTCGCAAACATCTTTGAGCTCGCCAAGCCGAAGCTCGTGACCTCGTCAAAGAACGTTCCCGATAACATGATCTCGCCAAACTGTTCGTAAGAAAAAGCCTCGATCTCCATCTCGTCAAGTTGAGCTCGCCCGCTTCTTGATCTCGCCAAAGTTGAGCTCGTCCGCCACTTGATCTCGCCAAAGTTGAGCTCGCCGTGGTCCACCTCGCCAACGCGCCACACGATCTCCGTAAAATTCCCACCTCGCCAGCTCGCCATATGGTCTCCATAAAACTCCCACCTCGCCAGCTCGCCACATGGTCTCCGTAAAGTTCCCACCTCGCCATCTCGCTGACCACAAGACCACCTCATCTTCGTGCTCTCCATCATCTCATCGCGCCACACCACCATTTAAACGAGACAAGCTCACCTCACCACGCCCTCACGTCAGTCTCGCAAGCGTGGTCACCCTCGGGTACGGCACTATCTCACCTCCGGGAATCTCGCCCTCACCAGCTCGGAACTGCGACCTTGACTTTTCTGAGCTCTTGACCACCGAGTTTACGACGCGGATCGGTGGACCTCGGCGACAGAACCACGGCGGCACGGCATGGCCAAGACGCCTCACGGTCTCGGCCATGGGAGCGCGACGGCATGAGAGATGCTCGGCGGCGAGTCTAGCAACGCGGCCAAACACGGCGGCGGAGAACACGGTGGCATCGAACAGACTAGGGGCTGGTATGGAAGCAGAACGGGAGGAGCGGCGGAGCAAGTTGTGCCCGATTCCCTCCACGGCGATGCAAGACTGGACCTCCCGCGGCAGCTCGGCGCGGGGCTCGACAGGAAGAGCGGCGGAGCTTGGCCGAGACCGGCATCAGATCTGGTGGTAGCAAGGAGAACGCACAGGCGGCGCTATCTCGGTCGGCGGCGAGGCAGGACAGCGCGGGAGTCTTGGTGTCGGGAGCTAACTGAACGGCGGCGAGAAGGATCCGGTCAGCGACAAGACAACATGACCGGCGGCGAGGATCCGGTTCCGACGAGCTCATGGTCGGACAAGCACAAAAGAAAAATAAAACCTAAAGCAAAAGAAGATAAGGGAGAGAAGAAGAAAGAAATTTACCTTTGAGGAGAGGAGTAGAGAGTTGAAGTAAAATAAGGTCAAGGAGACATATTTATATGGGGGGGACCAACACGTTGACCGAGAAAACCCTAGTTTCTAAGTTGTCTCTACTTCCTGCGCCTCGGGGAACGTGCAGAATACTCAAAGCTCCCGTTTTAAGTCCAACGGACCTCAAAAAACGTGCCCGACGCACTGTTCATCCCGGAATTCCCCGGATACCCCGAAAAACGTGCCCGACACACTATTCATCCCGGAACCCTCCGGAAGGCGGCAAAACTCTTGAAATCTTCTGTTCTTCCTGCAAGACGGACCTGAAGATACACACTCGGATCCGACGGGCTCAAGCAAGCCATCGCGCATCGGACTAAGGGAGGGACCATTGTTGGATATGGGCTTCGCCCCCAACACTCTTAAAGCCCAAACAGAGATTCTCAAGGTGTCTTCGGCCAAAAGTCTTGGATCAGGCCCATCAGGCCGCAGGGGCAAAATCGTCATTTTGCCAGGAGACAGAAGAAACCCTAGGTCAAGGTCCCACTATAAATACCTGACGTCATTGTCATGTCAGGGGATCCGAAAAATTCTGGGCAATTAGGGAGAGAAAAGGCTTTTATTTTCGTATTAGCATTTTATCTCTGTAACTGTCATTTTTCTGAGAACCCTTCTGTAAGATTCTTACGTTAAATAAAGGACCAGTTCCGATTTATTCCCACAAATACTCGTATTATTTATACCGTTGATTTCATACATCAACA